>NW_024372481.1:3247269-3259769 GCF_014805655.1 Passer montanus | reverse complement strand
CAGCATTGTCCCCTACCACCATGGGCCATTTGTCAGCAAAGCTGGTGCAAGACCCAGAAAGCTGCTCAGGGGGGACCAAGGTCCGGTTGACTGAGGGCGAGCGGGCAGTGAGAGCGATTGTTCTTTATTTTTGGGCTGGAACAACCTTGGCAGCCCACTCACAGAATCGTGTTTGGTTGGCTGAAAATGAAAGGAATCATATAAATCAATAATGGTTGAAAAGTCACTTTGTCATGTCCCTTTGAAGATGCTGCACTGGAGCCAAGGTGGCTCCCAGGGCACCGGCTATTAACCCGCACAGGGGTCACGCCTGCAGCCGCGCAGGGAAGTTTGTACAATCTTGCTTCGGGGCTTTGTTTAACTTCAGCTGCTGTAACAGAGCTCCTAAATAACAAACCCAGTTTGGAACATGGACAATGGCCAACACGGCAGAGACAATAAAAAACAGCTCCAGCACTGAAGGGGAAGGGACTGGTGACAGCCCAGTGGTTATCAGGCAGCCACAGGGCACAGCAGGGGCTGGGGTCCTGTCACAGCACCCACTTCAGCATCCTGCTGAGGTACAGTCAAATCCTGCTGTATTTGATGCAGCACAGGCTTTTGTTTAACCACAATTAATGGAAAACCTCTGGCCTTTACCAGTAATATGGAAGGCACCTTATATATCCTGCTCCCCTGATAATACTCCACCATATTCTATATATTGCACTTAATATCACCTTGTCAGTCAGAGAAGCAATAATACATTAATGAAACCCAGCAAATAATTATTGTGTACAATCAGATTATGCTTTATTAACAGTATCATAATTGAGGAATCTCTGCACATCAACTGTATTGTCCATGGATGTGCACGAGACCCCTCTGTTTATGCACGCCCCTGGACCAATCAAACAACAGCCATCACTAATAAAGGTTTATTTAATTCTCACAGTAAAATTTTAATATCACCAGCAGCCTGGGGAAGCCTCAACGAGTGGATTTGCTTGACATCAGATCGTTTCCATTCTGCTAGTCCCAATACTTCTTAATCTTTAATATCAAGGCAATTAAAATTAATGGCCACTCATCCAGAGCCACTGTGGGCAGTGTTTCCTTGACATCAATTGTTTGATGGGATTACCTAGAGGTTAAACTAACAAGCAAGGTTTAATTGGAAGCAATGAGAGGAGCAGTGCTCGTACGTTATGTTTAACCCGCACACCACATCTAAATGAATATCCAGAAATGTTAAACTCCTCCTCAGATGAGCCATGGCAGCGGGGCTGCTGCAGGATCAGGAGCTGCAGCAGCCCGGGGGTGCCACAGGCACTGCCCCCGTCCCCTCTGCCCAGGGACCCTTTGTGCTCCGTGACACGCAGTGCAGGGCAGAGCGTGCCCCAGCCCGGGGAACGTGGGGACACCCAGAGACACCCAGGTACACATGGGGACACCCAGGGACACCCAGGTACACATGGGGACACCCAGGGACACCCAGGGACAGCCAGGGACACGCGGGGGCTGCAGCTGGGAGAGCATGGCTGACACGGGCAGCTGGACCTGGCCAGGACAGGGCCAGGGCACTGCTCCAGCAGGCTGTGCCAGGCAGGATTTAGGATCCCTGCCCACCTGGAGCACACCCCACCTGGCTTGTGCTGCTGGCACTGCCATGGTCCCAGGGAAGTCCTGGGTGCAGGTACTGGGTTCCTCCATCAGCGCCAGGACCTAGCTCCTCACCCAGCCCTGTGCTCACCCCAAACATGGAAGTTGTCTCCATTGTGAGCTGCCTCACAACACATTTTTTATTAAAACAAACTATCTCTTCACATAAAAAAAAACAATGAACATCTTTCTCCTCCTGATCATTGAAGGCCAATTAATTAATTGGGCTTAATTGTATATTACATTTCAAACAATACTGTTGCACTTATTTATCATGTTAATTGCAATGTTAAATAAAAAGACAATAAATTATTACTGAAATCATCAAGATGCCTAATGTGGGATTTGGGATGGGGCAGGCCTGCCTCGTGTCTCCAGAGTGGGTGATTTCCTGGGATAAATCAGTGCTCACTCGGCAAAGACGCAGCTGACAAGGGCATTGCTGCTGGAACTGGGGAGCTACAGATTCACGGATCGTGGAAATCTTTCCACTGTGTTTCCATGTTTGTAGCACACAGTCTATGTTCCACACCTACAGCATGGTACAAACAAGAAAATGTTAGAAATCAATGTTGCACAATTACCGTCTGTGACCTAAACCCAAGAATTCTACCTCCAGAACTATTTCATTATGCTGCAGCTCTTGTCCTTGCTTCCCACATGAAGTCCAGGGGTAAGAGCCCCTCCATCCACAGTTTTCCCTGTCCACCTGCTCACAGAAACACTCAGCAGCAGCAGGGGCCAGAGGGGTGCTAGAAACCAGCTCCTGCATCCTTTCTTTAAAACAACGTTAAATATATTCCCTTGTCAACCACATCCTTCTTTTGTCTGAAGCGGTGAAAAATGTTATTGCTGTACTCCACTGCCCCGCTCCCAGCACTGGCTGTGCCCTCTCTCCAGCCCGTGTGATGGACTGATGCTGGTTTGTGACACCCTGGAAGAGGCTCATCTGCAAAAGTATAAAACATCAGCCTTGCAGCCATGGTAGGGGAGAACAGACAATACAGTTTATCTCCCTCCAACGTGTGCTGATGGGGTGGCTCTAAATTACAGCTGACAATGTTCTCTGCTAAGGACATTTTTTTCCCCAGAATTACCTTTTCCGCACTCTTAAAAATGAAATTGTGTGAGGTGTTCATCTTAATAAATAGTATGTCTTTATGCTTTTCTTGAAAAACCTTCTCTACATATTATTTTAAACACCGATATCAAAACTGAAGCCATCGATCTCCCACCTGCAATGAAACGATTCTGGGAGACAATTTTCTTTGCAGCTCAGTAAAGTGCCATGGCAGCAGGATTTCCAGTCAGCAGCTTAATCTGGGGGGAGGATGACCCAAAACACTCGCTAATTAAGTGTTTGAGGGAGAAAATGTTCTGCCATGAATCTGCCCCCAGCGTGTACAAGGCACTGACAGTACAAGAGAGAAACACTTGGGATCATCGTTAGGAGAGGCTACAGAGGAGCCTGGCTCAGCCAGGGAAAGGACAAAGCCTCTTCATCAAAGACAAGCCAACAGCTCCAGAGTTTGGAAAGCCATCCCTTAATGTTATTTATTCCTTTTTCCAGCTCTTTGGCCCTCCAGGGTATTTGCAGCACAGGAGGTAAATGGGGCATGGTGACAGGCATGGCAAGGTCCAAGGGACACTTGGTCAAGGCTGAAAATGCACACGCTTAGAGATGTTCCATGAAAGCCCAGAGCGAGGTGCAGCTCAGGCACTTCCTCGGATGTCACTGCTTGTCCCCAGCCATGCTGCTCCTGCCAGGGTTTCAATGACTGCTCAATTCACTCCGAGTGCTGGATTGCATCCTCTGAGTTCTGCTGTCAGTCACCAGAGCAGCGTGTGGGGGGCTGCTCTTCAGTGCCTGCTTAGAGCTCTTCTGCTACATGGCCTCAGAAATATACACCCTTTTCAGTCCAGTTCGACCTACAAAATACCAACTAACCCTGCAGTACTGCCATGCAGCCTCTGGAAGTGCCTTTGGAAATCAAAGATTAGAATACCCCTGGTATTCATGCACTCGAGCTGTGACAGCAGATCCATCAGGAACTCAAGCAACCAGCTGATCACAGGCACTCCCTCTCTCTCATACATGCTCCTCTCCCATTACATGAGACCTGGCCCCATTTCCAGGCTTTGCCATATCAACCCGAGTTTTCCAAGTCATTTATATCATCTTGCCAGAGTGTAGTTCCAGCCATGCCAAGGGCCTGCATCCCTGGCGCCAGGCTGGGTGGGCAGCACTGCCCTGGCACCAGGCTGGCAATGTCACCCAGCCAGGCTGAGGCTGCTGGATGCACTGCTATGGAGGGCACAATGCAGCTACTCCCATCGCTCACTCAGACTTCCTAATGGATCCAAGAAACAACTAATTCATGTCTGTATCAAATATTAAAAAGACAAACCTATATTCCTGCCACAGGCTCTCTGCCACTGCTGGGTTGTTGGACCATCTGCCTGCCTTTTATTTCATTCTACAGCATATACATTAAATCTTATCAAACAACCAATTAAGAAAGAAATCAGATCTATTAGCACTAGAAGCAATCAGTTATGGCTTCTCAAATGTTCCATCTCATTTCCTACAGTCACTTCAGCCTTATCTTGATCTGTCTTTTTATCTGTCCACACCAAGGAATCACTGAGCCCCTCCCTGCCAGGCACTCACCACTGGGTGCAGAGGGAACAGCTCTTCAGCAGGTCTGCTGGGTTTTTCACATGTCATCTTGCCCCACATCTTTTGGTTTAAGTTGGTGTTGATGGCCTCTCCTAACCATAGAGCAGGCTGCCTTGGATCACGTTGAAGATTTCTGGACACTGCTTACCAAAGGGATTGCCACAAAGCATCTCGTGCCAAGGACTGAGACCAGCAGATGAAGGCTGCAGACCACGGTGCCCTGTGCTCTCAGGCTGTTTGGCTGGTGCCAGCACCCCCAGCAGCCGCAGGGATGCCTGAGGGCACAGGGGAGCAGCCCAGCAGCCCCCACGGGCTGCAGTGCTTGTGTGATGCCAAGGGCGAGGGAGGAGCAACGTGAGAGGGAACAAGCTGTGCAATTTCCCTCAAAAACTTCCTGCCCATCACCACAGCTATTTGTAAATGGGCTGGGAGAAGCTGCCTCCCTCCCCACACATACCTTCCCCTGGTGCTGAGCACAGGCCCTTCCCACCCCAGTCAGAGTAGGGTATGTGCTGCGTGCCAAGGAACAGGCAAGGACACAGCAAGGCACACACACGTGCCCTGGGGCAGTTCTGCCAGGGCTGCTGCTGTGGGTGCAGCCAAAGTCAAGCAATTCCAAATTTGGAGGAGCTGGGCATACTTTCATTTGAAAGTCTCCAATGAAGTGCCTGAATTTTTCATGCATTCAATGGAGGCCTATAAAGCAAATCTCAACTCAGGTCTTAATTATAAAGCTAAAGGTTGCGTTGCTAATCATGCCAATACTGCAGCCTGCAGTCATTAATAGTTAACACACGCGCCGCAGGCACCATTCCTCTCCAGGAGCTGAAATATTGATAAGGGAGCTGAGGGAGCAGGGAGCAGCCAGCACCGGCCCTGGCCACAGGGGCAGGGTGGCTGGAGAACGTGGAGACAGCTGCCACACAAGCTCAAGTTCTTCCCCAAGCTGTGCCAGCCACATTTGTGTGTGAATAACTGGCATTTAGAGCAAATGTAGAGGCCACGTGGAATGCCAAGAGGTGTTTTGCTTTTGGAGCTGCCTGGTGAAGGAAAACGCGGTGGTGTCGTCAGCCTGAGCACCAGTCTGAGCTGTACAGGTATTGTGGCCCACAGGGAAAGCAGCTGCAGCCAACGACAGCACAGTCCTGGCTGGGGAGGTGCTGGGTTTCTTGCATTAACTTCACACTAACAGCTGTTACGTGTGGTAAAAGGAACAAATCTGCCTAATGCAGTTTTGCCACAGAGAAGACACTTGTGTCACTTCAGCATAGCTAGAGACTGAATTTCTGGTTGGCTTAGAAAAACAACTTTGAGCAATCAAAGAAATTTGGATCTATAAAGATAGATCCTAAATTTGTCAATAAACCGTCCTTTCCCTGAAATCCCGTTCAGCTGCAACGAATTCAGAGCAGAGCAAGGCTCAGCCAGGAGCCTCACTGCTGTGCAGAGGGAAGGCTGATGTGAAGTGGGGGGCAGACCTCGCCCCTTTTTGTTTTTATCTTCTTCTCTGTGCGCAGCACCTTTGTACCCCAGCACAGGCAGGCAGCCTTTCCTGCAGAGCTCAGCCACGGCCCATAGCCCTGCAAACCTCCTCATGGTCAACACACAGCTATGGAGGGGTGACAGAGGTGCTTTGGGCAGGCCCAGCTCCGTTCCCCTCGCCTCCACTGGAACCACCTCGCAGAGCCTGAGGGAGGTGCCAGCACTGCAGGGGGAACCAGGGGACTGACACACTCTGGGGCTTACCTGTGATACCGTGATGCTGCATTTCTTTGCCAGCTCTTCTTTGGCTTCTTCACTGGGGTAGGGGTTACTGAGGTGGGAGTAAAAATACTCGTTCAAGATTTCTGTGGCTTGTTTACTGAAGTTACGCCTTTTCCGTCTGAAATGAGAAAAGGAAAACACCACTGTTGCTCCAGATGCCAGCAGGTCCCAGGCAGGGTTGGATGGGGAGCAGCAGTGTTCATTTCAAAGCCTCTGCTGCAGCACAGAAGAACGGCAGAGCTGTCCTGGCACCTGATCCCTTTGGGCTCCCTGACACCGTGGGAGGGAGCAGCAACACCACGTCCTGCACGCAGCCCCAGGGGCTCTGGACTCTGCCTCTGGCCTCACACCCCCACGTCCCTGCAGGGTTCATCCCAGGGGAGCACAGGCCATGTTCACACGCCGTGGGAGAATGGTGGTGCAGGTGCTGAGCCAGCAGCCTCCCCTGTGGCTCCCCCACTGCTGGGGACACAGCCCGGCCCAAAGATCCCGGCCACGGAGCCCCTCTGTGCCAGCAGCAGCCTGGCAGACCTCCTTCCCCTCCTTGCCTTCAGCACAGCTCAGCTGGGCCCTGCGCAGCTCCCCGGGGCGAGGGTGGCACACCAGGATGGGGCAGCCGTGCTGAGGTGTCCTCACATGGCCTCCCTGAGCTAATTGGCTTCCAACAGCAAGTGGATTTCAGGGCTTTGTGAGCGAGACCCATCTGTGCCCCCTCCTGCCGTGGGCTGCCCGGGGCCCAGGCGCTGGCCCACAGGGGACAGGGGACAGGCCCAAGGGTGTCACCTTGCAGAGAGCACCCGGCCCAGGAGCCCCAGCCCTCGCCACGGGGGCTCCCACGTGGGTTACGGTGCCTGCACAGCTGCAGCGCCATCCCCGCGTGCTCTCCTTTACAACACGCTCTGGAAGGCTCCAGTTAAACATTTCCTCGGAGCTCCTTCCCCCAGGGCTGCTGCAATCACCGCCGGCGCCCCAGGCCAGCCGGCAGCCCGGCGCAATCCCCAGCGCGCTCCTGCGAGTATCACGGTGCTGCTAACTGCACTGCATCCTGCAGCAGGCAGGCTCCCTCCCTGGAGCTCTGTTTATCTCATTACCATGCTTCCGCTCATTTTGCCTTATTTACCTTCCTCCTTTTTAAAGAAATCACTTTAAAATGTACATCTGCAGGCTCTACCTTTGCGTTCCTGGAGCTCTCCATAGACATCTCCTCCAACTGCCTGCAATTACCCTGATTTCCCACACCTGCCAGTGACCTCCTTGTTAATAACATTATTTTGGTCTTGTTTAGCTCCTCACAGCTTTCAGGTGTGAAGTGTGAGCTGCTGGAGGAGGGAGGCTCCGTGTGGCGCCGGCTGCTCCTCCCTTTTCCGCCCGGTTCCGCCCGGTTCCGCCAGGCCCTGCCAGGCCCTGCCAGCTGCCGGGGCCCTGCTCTGCCCCATCCTGTGAAGGGGATGGGCTGGGGATCACTATCCCACCTCATCAGGCTTCAAAACAATGCTGACTGTGCCTAAACCCCGCTCCTAACCCCTGTCTGCCCACCTCCTGGCAGCCTGTGGAGCAAGCAGCGCACTCAGGCCGCCGTGGGTCCTGGGCACAGGCATTGAGCTCCAACAGTGGTGCACCTGCCCAAGGTGCGGAAAACAAGCCCAGTCTTTGCACTAAAATCTGAAGAAAAGACCTTGTTGCTTCTGAAAGTCTACTGTGAGGGGGTCCCTTCCACAGCAGCTGTGGCTGAAGGCTCTTGTTGGGACAGAGCAGCCTCTCCCACCCATCCCTGCTGACACCACTCCCAGTATGGCCAGAAATTACCACTTCCCCCCAAAAAGAGACAGGGGCACTTGCCTCTGCCTTACCTGGCATCAAGGAACCTTGATCTTAAAATCATTACTGCTTCACAAGTGCTTTGTTTGAGCTGCATCTGGATGGAGCTGAATTTTCGATGAATGATGCCCACCATCCTTTCAATCTCCTTGGGAGAAATGGGACGTGTCCGGCTCTGTTCTCTGAGGAGGTTCATTACATGAGTGGTAAATTCATTACATGCCTGTGGAGGAAGAAGAGGCTCAGATGTGGGTTTGTGCTGTCCCACAAGGACACAAGCTCTGACCTGGCTGTTGGGGGAAGGCAGCACTGAGGGCTGGGGGACCCTCACATGCGTGTGGCCACAGGATCCCACCCTGTCCAGAAGACCTGCAGCTGTCCTGGGGCAGCCAGGGGAGCCCAGTGACCACGGCCCTGCTCATCCCTTCCCCATTCCCAGCCAGACCCCCGTGGAGAGGAGCAATGGGATCACCCTGTATACAGTCCAGGCAGGGGCAGGGTGTGAGTGGGGACCTGCCCTCCTCACAGCCAGGGGGGCAATACCCCCAGCCCTGTGCCTGGGTACCCCCCTGCAGCACCCAGGGACCTTTCTGAGGCACTGTGTGCCCGCCCTGGGTGGGTTTCAGTGGCACTGTGCCCCAGGCTGGCCCACGCTGTGTGGCCAGGGCACTGAGGGAAGGCACAGGGAGCCCTTCATCACCACTCCCAGACTGTGACATGTTAGTATAAACTTCAGACTGAGCCACCACCAGGATCCCCCTCCACACATCCTGCTGTGCTGACTTCCCTTTGCAGGCTGGAACCTGACAAACACTCTGCCAGCTCCCCTCTTCCCTGTCATGCCAGGCTGCAAAATATGTACGTAATATGTCTGACAACCACATTTTCAAGGATTCTCCAACATTTCAACAGATTATGTGATGGAAGGAGTTAAAAGTGAAAAGTTTATGCATCTAAAAACTCATAATTTCCTATAACATTTGCTGAACGTCTCACAACTTATTAAGTGAAGCCATCTATGAATGCAAATGCTGATTAGCAATTTGGCAATAGCCCAACATTCGCAGAATTCACATAGCTTTTCTTTAAACCAGTAGTTCATACATGATTAATTAGAACATCTCATTTATGTAGTGTGCACTTTAGCTCATTACTCTAAGTAAAATTCGTTAAGTATTTACATTTAGATAATTAAAATCTGGGTACACCCTTAAGAAAGATGCATACACTTCAGGCAAAGTGATTTTTTTTCTTTACACTACTGAAAGTAAATTACAGGCTAATTTACATCCTCGCAGCGCCCGTTGGAGGCGGCGCTCGGCGAGCCCGGGTGCCCAGCCCGCTGCTGGGCCAGCACCCCAGCCCGGGCTTGCCAGCACTGCCCGAGCTCCAGGGAAGGAGCTGGACGTTTCTCACCCTCACTTCCCACCAGCACATTCTTTCCTTCATCGGGGACAGCCCGAGTGTGCCCAGCCCTCTGACCAACAGCACTGGTGACACCAGCTTGGCTCACGCGGGAAATGTTGCACAGAAGGGAGGGGGACACGGACACCAAAATGCAGCAGCTCTCCCCCTGAGATCAGGCAGCAGCTCTGATTGCTCCAAAATACAGCTGAACCCAAGAATTTGGCACTGGATGGATGTTCCAGGCACACAGCTTGCCATAAGCCCCCTTCTTTCAGAGCCCAGGAATTCAATTTAAAGTACAATAAAATTGGCTACTGTTGCATTAGAAATATTTTCAGGTATGTCTTTTCTATAAGAGATTTAGCATCAAAAACTGGAGTTGGAAAAGCAAAAATTAGTTTCTTGCTTTCAAGAAGCAAAAACCTTTCCCTGACTTTACTCAACTTGCCTGATAAGACTTGGTTTGGCTACAGCTGCTTGGAGAGCCTGTGTTTAATTCATCTCCACCAGCACCTCCCCTCTGCAGAGCTGCCTCACACAGCACAGTGGGAGGAAGCTCAGAAGACTCTGATGCTTTGTCTTGTTTCTCTTGTTTATTTATAGCGTCCAAGCTACTTGATCCCTTTTCCAGGACTATTTTTCAGGCCTCTGCTTGGTGCCCGAGACATTATTAATAATGTCAGGTTATAAGTGATGGCCTTGTTAACCTGCTCAGAAACCTTGTAGGAGCAGGGATGCTCCTGCTGCCTCAGTGCTTCATCACGAGTGCACAGGAAAAAGAGAGGAAATGGCCCAAAACAATGTTGAGGGGCAGGCTGGCAGCCAGTGCTCCGTGAGGCTGGTGGTGGCTTCTGAGCTGCCACACCTCACCCCAGTTCGGGGTGAACTCAGGAGACATCTGTGAACTTGGGAAGTGGGTTCCCAGCTGCTCCAGGAGGCCTGGGACCCTTACAGTACTTTTGCCTACAGCAAAAAATGTATTTCAGTGTAATTACAGCAGATAGCTTTCAATATGTCATCTCTGTTATAGGGGCTGTAAATTATGGAAGGCGCTGCCTGTGCGTGGCCATTTCTCCCGGCGCCCGGCGAGGGAGCGCTGGGTGATGGCGTGACACACTTTCCATTTCTCTTTCCTTTTTTTTTTTTTTTTTTTTCCCTTTCCTGAGTGCATTCCCCTGACTGGCAACAAATATCAGGATCAAAGTCTGCCTGGAAAGCGTCTCCAGGAAGGCGCTCTGGTTCCTGCTGCCGTGGGACGGCGGAGTGCCCGCGCCGGGCAGGGTGGCAGGTGCCAACACGGGCTCCCCGCTGCAGGAGGGCTCCTGCCTCCCAGAACCTGTGGCGCCAGAGGCTGAGATGCCAAGGCCTGGCTGCCTCTCGGGCACTGCAGTGAGACAAACCAGCAGGAGACAGTTTGCTGCCAGGCTGGGGAAATCATCATATGTCTGTTGAGCAGACGTGGCTGGGTGTCAGGATCCGTGGGGAAGCATGCACGTCTCATCCTCAGCTCTACCTCTCTCTCCTGCTCCAGCAGCATTTGAGCATCCTCCAAAATTTCCTGTGGTGTGGACGGATGGCTGTGATATTTCAGCCGAAACCTTTGTAAATGGAGCTACAGGGCAAAAAATGCTCCTGCTTCCCCCACGTCATTAAACTTATTAGAGGCCAAGGATGTTTGCCAGGAAGCTGCAAGCACCGAGCTGCTGCCTCTGTGGCCCAGATCTGCCTGCAGCCTTGTGCTGTGCCTGTAGCAGCCACGTTAATGCCACAGCCAGCCCTGTCCCAGCGCTGCAGAGCCTGGGGGGCTCGGGGCTCCACCCAGGACTGCTGGGCCCTGGGGGTCAGGGGAGAACAGCACATTTGCACAAAGACCCTGACAGGTGTTTGCTCAGTTATTTGTTCTCCACTTGAACAACACAGTGGAAGAGACAGCGCAGACCAGGCAGTGCCACTGGCACCTGAGTCACACGGAGCTGCTGGCACCTGGCAGCATGTGGCAATTCTCAGTGGCCAGTGTGTTGGGTCACCAGGTCCCAGTGGTGAACACAAAGCTACAGGTCTCTGCAGCATGCTCTTCACTCCAAACAAAGGAGTGCTGCAATCTGCTTGAACCAGGGTTTCCCCAGTTCCTGTCCCCGAGCCCGGGCCAGGTGCTCTGCTGACGCCTCACTGCCCACTCTCTTCAGCCTGCTCCAGCTGACCTGCCGTGGCCAAGTCTTGTGCCAGAGCATCCTGCCACCTGCTCCAGGAGCCCGTGGGCTGAGATGCCAAAGCAGCCCTTGTCTGCCTGTGCTCCCCAGCTTGCCAGACCCAGCTGTGTGAGACCTCATCAGGGCAGAGGGTGGCACTGAGTGACAGACATCTCTCCTCCTCTCTGCCTTCTACAGGCTGGGCAAAGGGGAGAAACACGGGCTTGGGTGCTGCTCTTGTGCAGTTACAGACAACAGAAAACACTCAGACATGCAAGACATGCATCCTGGCTCCAGCCAGCAGCTCCTTGGAGCTCAACAAACAACAGACTCCCATCGTGGCTCTCTCTGGGTAGAGAGAAGAAGAGGAAGGGGAAGGGGAGGAAGGGTTGTGGTCCAGAGTGGGCAGTGGTGGGCACTGGCAAGCAGAGGAGAGCAGTGTCAGGTACACGAACAACTGAGAGGCTGATGTCTGACCTGTTCATATTTCTCCAGCTCTGTGTGATAGATTTGTCTGATCTGGGTCAATTTGGCTCTGTAATCTGAGTGTTCAATAGAGTTATCTGAAGACCCTCCAGAGGCTGCTGCGGCTGCAGCTGCTGCCGCCGATCCCCCACCTTTCTCCGGACCTGAGACTCCTTCTGCCAGAAGCATATTGTCTAGTCTCATTAGCTGAGGATCGGGAGGGTCTTCCTCCTGGGCTCCTCGGATGCTCAAACCTTGGGCAGAAAAGAGAGAACAAGAGAAAACACAGTCAGTACTTCTGCATCTGCTCGGCTGCTGCCCGCCTGCCACGAGCCCTCTGTGACACCCCCTGCCCGGGGGCCATGGGCACAGCCCTGCCCCAGCCCTGCCCCAGAACCCCACGGGCACAGCCCTGCCCCAGCCCTGCCCCAGCCCTGCCCCAGCACTCCAGCCAGCCCCCCAGATGCTGTCCAGCAGTGCCACGGGACCCTCTCTGCTCCCATACACAGCAGGAGCAATACCTGAGTAGGCCGTGC
>NW_024372481.1:3169769-3242269 GCF_014805655.1 Passer montanus | reverse complement strand
TCATAGAAAATATGAAATAACTTTTTATAGAAAATATGAAATAACTGGTATTTTTATAAATTGAGTTCTTGCTACCAATTTTATGTTGGCTCCATTTATTTCCCGTTGTAAATTATGTCCAAGTTTGTGCAGTTTTACTGCATTGTCTCTCTCCTTACTTTTTACAGATCTCTACGTTTCCCATTCCATTTTCTTCTTTTGGATGGTTCTATTTTTCTTGCTTACCTGTGACTTGCACTTAGTGCTAAGATGTCAGTCTTATTTGTGCTCAGCGTGAGGACGCAAAGCACTCGATAGCTCCTCATCACGGCCCAGCCCGGGCTCCTCACCTGCTCCAGCTCCATCCCCATCCCCAGCACGGGCTGCCAGGCTCCCCAGCAGCTCTGGGAGCAGCAGTTTCCGTGCACAGCTCAGGGCTCTGCACAGGAGGTGCCCGAGGAACCTCCCCGTGTGCCGCCTTTGCGATGGCATCGCAGCGAGGCACAGCAGGCTGATTTCAATAATGCTGATTGCACACAAACACCCACCCCAGTGCCTCTTCTGCACCGTGCCTGGCCAAGGACTTCCCAGTCCTTACTCTCTCGAAGGCTGCAGCTATATTTACACACACACTGAGCTGAAGAGCCTGGCCAGACCGACGGACTCTGCTCTCTCAGCTGCAGCCACCACACAGACTCCCCTCCAGGAGGGGAGAACTCTGCACCCCACACCAGCTGAAAACACCAGCTTTGCTTAGCTGTGGATTTTATGGATCTCCACAAGCTTCCCCCAGGAACCCCTCATGGCAGTGAGGATCCTTCACAACTGGATAATTCACCCGACTTCCCTTTGCACGTCTTTGCTGCCTGGGCCCTGCAGCCATCTTACTTCTCCATCTTGCAGAATGTTCCAAACACAGAACGTGGACGTGGTTGTGCTCACACAGAGGCACTGCTGGCACTGGCACAGCGTCCCCCATGGCCTCAGAGAGTGGCTGTGTCCCCACACCAGCATGCCACCAGGGCCACCAGCGCAGCAGGACACAGGCACCTGGCAGTGGGACACCAGGTTTTATTTCCATTGTTATAAGGGACATGGCCTGGCTTCATGGAGCTGGCTGTGTGCTCAAGGTGGATTAGGGAAGCCTCCAGGCACTCCTCAAGATGAGGCTTTGGGGGTGCTGGGTGCAGCCCCCGCTGAATCACTGAACAGTTTGGGTTGGGAGGGACCTTCTGCAGGTCATGCAGCTCCACCCCCCTCTAAAGGCAGGGACACCTTCCACAAGACCTTCCAGCACTCCAGTTTGCTCCAGATCACGAGTAAAGCCCTGAGACCCTGCAAAGCCTCCAGAAGATGTGTCCCAGAAGCTGGGGGCTGCAGGACAGCAAGCCAGCCCCAGCAGCACTTCAGCACACGAGGTGTCCCCTTCAGCATCGCACAAACGCACCCTCATGTAAAAATATCATCAAAGTTTTATACCTGTAGAATTTCCTACCAATAAATCACACAAATGGATATCTACACCAGGTAATAAAACTGAACGGATTCTAAAGCTGATTGGTAAAGTTGCTCATAAATTGTTGTTTTTAGCAAGCTGTAAACAAAAGCTGCATAAGCACCAAGTGAGTCTTAGGAGGGACTCGGCACACAGAGATGCTCCAGCTGCTGCCTTCAGGGAGAAGCAAGGGTTTGGGCAAGGTCTGGAATATTTTGTTATTGCCCAGCATAAACATTCTATTTCCAGCTCTATATCCTAGCACCAGAGAGGAGGGAGCAGGAATAAATGCTGCAGCTTTCTGGTTCCCCATGGTGCTCTCCTCCTTGCAGGGGTTTACATGACCTGATGTACCCACAGTTTGCCTCCTGTGCTCTCTGTATTTCATTTAATTTATTTTCATTTATTTAATTTCAACAAAAGAAGGAAAGCACATGTAAACCACACAAACCAGGCACTGGAAGCAATACTTACCTGACAGGGGCAGAAACTGTGTGAGATTCCCAGCACAGACACCCAGAAGACACACTGTAAATCCCTACATTTTTGTTTCAGAGTGACAGAGAAGTGACTATTTTAGCTGCCTGTATGATGGTGAAACACACCAGCAAGGCCCCTGCTCAGCCCTACAGATTGGATTACCTGCACAGAGGACCTGGAAGCTGCTAGGAACAGCCCTTCCCTGAGCCACTGCTTCAGGTGGCAGAGGCAGAGATGTCAGCTTTGATTTGAGCTAACAGAAAGGAATCTTTGGATGGAAAAGCTCCAGGACCTTTGAATTAAATGAAAGACCAGAACACTCCACAGAATGTCTGCAATAACAGTCTCTACAGAAAATTATGAGGAACTACATAAATCCACCCTCTTCCTCTTCACACAGGCTCATTAAAGCAGTACTGACTCTCTGGGCAGCTATAATTCTGCTGAGTGATACCCTGGAATCACCCTGTCAATACCCAGTGGTGTGCTGCCTCTCCAACTATCTGTGCCCCTAATATTCCTCTCTTTGATGGGATTTGCTGACCTTTAATCTGATGCTAGTTTACTCTCATCACTGAAGTGCAAGTCAGAGAGCAATAAAACGGCAACCTCACTGATTCAAAAGGGAGAGCTAAAGCGCCACTAACTGTGAATCTAACCTTTCGGAATGGCTCTGCCTTAAAAGGGGAAACATGAAGTGCAAGGCAGCTAAAACAAACAATACCTAATGCTGACTGCAAGATTTATTGCAGTCCTCTTTGCATGAGCACGAGATTGGAATTCCAGTGCTGTAAACCGAGGAAGAGGAGAGGGGCAGGCCGTGCAGATGGAGCAGGGCCCCACAAAGTCCCTTCCCCACGCCCCAGGCAGCGCTGGCACTGCCACAGGCACGGGGAGTGACAGGGACATGGCAGTGCCCCAGCTGAGAGACCCGACCCCAGAAGGGCAAACGGAGCAGCACAGGGGGTGAGAGCTGTGACCCCTGCCTGCGGTGCAAGGGGGATGCATGTGCAGCCGTGCATGGCACCCTGTCCCAAGGCTGGAGCTGGAGCAGCCAGGAGCAGCTGCAGCCCCCGTGGCAGGCACTGCTGGGCTGCCCCCACCCAGCCCACCCAGCCCACCCAGCCCTCACAGCCACTGCAAAGCACCCAGAGAGTCACTGGCACCTCAGCCACGAGCCAGAGCCACGGGGAAATGGCAGCTGGGAGGGCACAGGCTGTGGCTGTCCCCAGGACGGGTCCCTGGGCACAGGGGCAAAAGGGCAGTGACCAGAGCAGAGGGGATGGGCAGCAGCTGATCCTGACTGACCCCCTCTGTCTGGGGGGTCCCCAAGGGGTCTCTGAGCAGCACATGTCTATGTACGAGGGAAATAAGTGGAAATAAAGGTTCTCCAGGTGCCGGTGGCTCCTGGGATGCTGGGTCAGGGTGCAGAGTGCAGCCGGGCACCGTGGTGGCCACACTGAGCCACCCCAGTGCCCCTCACAGGGCTCCCAGTGACCTGGCCTGCACGAGGAGTGTGATGGTGCCTTGAGGGGAGCAGCCAGGACCCCCCTGCTGTCCCAGGCAGGGCAGGGTGTGCACAAAGCAGCAAATAACAGAGACAATTCTCACACGTTGTGTACACACAGATCAACACAAAACACACCGAAGTCACAGCATAAAGTAAAAGAGAAATTATTGCATAACAAATTTTTCCCTGGCTCTCTAGGGAAAATAAAGACTGACAGCTTTGGGTTTAACAGGTGTTGCTAGAAGATGAGCTACTTATTAATACTGCTAGGAAGGAAAAGCATGATAAAAACTATAATGTGATTAATTATTTATGTTTACGAGCAGGATTTTTAAGAGTTACAGTCTGTCATGCAAATCGCTTGGTCTGGTTCGACTCGACAGCAGCCCGGAACGTGCCTGAGGGCTGTGCACAGCACGGGAGGGGACTTCACGGGGGGGACTTCATGGGAGGGGACTTCACTGGGGGGACTTCACTGGGGGGACTTCCAGGCACGGCCGGGCAGCAGAGCCCGGGCCCAGCCCGGCCGGAGCGGGCACAGGCTGAAACGGGAGCTCTGGATCAGTGCAGACCCGGGAAAATCCTGGGGAGATTCCCCTCAGGGAACTGATGGGGGAGAGCAGGGGACAGCCCTGGTGGCCCCAGTGCCGCTCCAGCTCCAGGCACCGCTGGTCCCCGCTGGCCATCGTTGGTCACTGCTGGTCCCTGATGGTCCCCACTGGCCACTGCTGACCATCGTTGGTCCCTGCTGGTCACCCCTGGCCACCACTAGTCACTGCTGGTCCCCGCTGGTCACTGCTCACCACCACTGGCCACCGCTGGTCCCTGCTGGTCACCTCTGGCCATCGTTGGTCCCCACTGGTCCCCTCTGGCCACCACTGGTCCCCTCTGGCCACCGCTGGTCCCCGCTGGTCCCCTCTGGCCACCTGTCCCCAGGCTGTGCTGTGACCCACGCCCCGCACCGGGTCCCGCACCGCGGATTGGCGGCACCGGCGTCGCCAAAGCAGCCGCGGATTTGCATAGAGCAATTACTGTTCAAACACCCACCCCGCTCTTCTGAAAAGAAAATTGGACACGAACATTTGCGGGAACTCACAAAGACAGACTTTGTCAGACCTAACAGGGCTGATAAGGGGAGAGCTTTTACAAGGGACACCGAGAGATGCATCAGTTGAGTGCGAGGCTGAATACAAAACAGTATTAGTGTAAAAAAGAACAAAGAAAAGGCCTGCTCCGCGTAAGAACTGGTAATACATTAAAAATTTAAAACCTGGCACGACAAATCTGGATACTCCCTGCAGAAGACAACTGATATTAATGAACAGGCCTGTGCATTCATTGTCTGGGATCCCAGAGGAAAAAAATAATGCTGGTTACACTGAATTTTTTAAAGAGAAATTCTTCCCTGCACAAACAGCTTCTCTGCCAAATCACCAGCCTACTCCTGGCAGTTTTAACCACCTAAAACCATTCACCTGCCCAAGCAGCGCGTTCACCTGGAGGTCCCCCATTTCTTCATGTAATTCCTCAGCATGAGACTCCCTCAGAGCCTGGCTGCCCCACCAGCACCGATTTCCTCAGCAAGAAGGGCTCAGGCGTGGCTGCACACCCTCGCAGCCCCAGGGAAAGCAGCACCCTTAGCACAAAGGGGAGCTCGGTTCCTGGGCCTGGCAGCACCCAGGGAGGGTGAAGGGAAGGCAGCAAGGGGCTCCCTGGGCTGCACAGACCCCCCGGTCCTGGGCATGCACTCCCGGAGCACCCAGCTGGATTCGGCTTGGCATCACTTCCACAGCCAGGAAGGAATAGCCAGAAGGTGGGAAATGCCAAACACGGCACAGGCTTGTCCACTGGTGGACACGGCACTGGCATTGCCCGGGCAGGGACACGGAGCAGGAGGAGTGCTCAGCCCGGGTCAGCACCGTCACTCAGCTGGCACACACAGCGTGAAAGCTACTGTGGGAAACCTCTCCCAGTTCTGTCCTAAGGTCTGGGCAGCCACAACGCCCACGAGCTCCACAAAATGTGCTGTGGAACCACGAACCACAGGGGCCAGACAGAGAGAGGAATGCATTTGGGAAGGAGGAGCCGGGCAAAGCAGCCCAAGGTCGCACAAGGGGCTCAGCCACCCGCGCTGCTCCCAGGGGCTGTCCCTGCGCTCAGCCTCTCCTGTCCCCTCCCCAAACTCCACGGCCCATGGGTGGCGGGGCTTTGGGGGCACAGAGCAGTGCCAGTGCTGTGTGGTGTGGCGGCGGAGGGGACAGTCCGGCAGGTCTCTGTCCCCAGCCGGAGGGCGCACAGGACAAGCCGGGCTCGCTGTCCCCGGCCGGAGGGCACACAGGACAAGCCGGGCTCGCTGTCCCCAGCCGGAGGGCACACAGGACAAGCCGGGCTCGCTGTCCCCAGCCGGAGGGCACACAGGACAAGCCGGGCTCGCTGTCCCCGGCCGGAGGGCACACGGGACAAGCCGGGCTCGCTGTCCCCGGCCGGAGGGCACACGGGACAAGCCGGGCTCGCTGCCAGCGCTGTCCGAGGTGCGGGCCCTGGGTGCGAGCGCACCTGCCCGCGCTGCCCGGATCGCTGCCGAGAGCCGCCGTCTGCACAGGGTCACCCGTGCACACGCAATTATGCCGGGGTGAGCCGCGGCAGAGGGAACGCCTCAAGTTTTAAACTGTCATTAGAATACCGTGGCCTGGTTTTAACAATGCAGCAGCGCTTCTAATGATCTTTAAGGTAATTCGCTATTCAGACCCGGAGCAAAAGATGCAAATGTACCACTGAAAGCTCCTTATTAAATACCCACAGGCTACAGTTCTGTACAATAAGTGGTCCAGGTCTTTTTAGAACATCCTAATTAGATGAACATAGATGCAGAAAAATGCAAAACCAGGTCATGCAGCAAAAATGTTGGGGGGAATAAAAAAGCTGCCAAACAACCCCCCTGCAAGCCCCTCATTAAACACCCTCCCCCACCCCGCAGCCTTTATTAAACCCTCGCATGTGATGAAGAGGAGCCAAAGGCTCCCAGCCCACCATCGCCCCCAAAACAGAGGTGCCCGATATTGTTAAAGTTAAGTTTTCAGTTTATTGCCAGGGATATGTCTAAGTGATGATATAAATAATACTATGAATAATACATTAAGCAAAAACCCAATCTGAAATTAAATTCGCCTTGGGTTATCTTCCTTTTTCCTATATACATACGGAATTATTATGCACTAGGGGAAAAAAAAGAGCACATATCAAGGTAACACTTTTCCCCCTTTGAAAGTAGCAAGAATCGCTGCCCCTAAATAGCTGCTGCCTTGCACAGAGCCATCAGGCAGAACTTCCCTTCCCCTGGAAGAGGGGAGAAGCTGGGAGACAGGTTCAGGGCTGATTGGAAGGGTGCTGTGGCACAACCCCAGCAGAGCTGCTGGCTCTGCCCCGGCGTGGCTGCATGCACAGGAACCTGCAGCAGCTGCAGGTGCACCAAGGGCCCTCTGAGCCTCCTGCCAGCCTCGCTGGGGCCGTTTACCCTCAGTGCTGGGAGCTGCACTCACATTTATCTACCTTTATGTCTCCAGTTTAGCTCAGATGAGCACCAGACCTTTACTCACTGGCTGTTTAGCATTTAGCACTGACCTTGCTGTGATTTCCAAACGTTCCCAGCACAGCCAGAATAGCAGAACAGGAATTATCCAGACTCATGGCTGGTGAACTCCAAAACATACTGGGATACCAGACAAAGGAGGGGAGAGCTAAGCAGGAGCTGACAAACCAAATCCTTGTGCCTCAGTTTCTTCAGAAGGTAAGACTGTGGTACTCGGGTCCCACCACAAAGTCCCAAGGAGTCTTGGCTAAAGAGCACTAGAACCGAAGACCTCAAAAACATGTTGGCAGCTATTTCCCACCAACCCCGAGGCACCAGTGCAGCCAGTTCTCACATCCCACACCAAAACCAGGCTGTGTCTTTTCCAAGCACAGTGTCTCAAGGCAATGGATAGAAACTGGGGATCTGAAAGAGCAGCTTCATCTGCAGGTCCCTTGGGTGGCCCTGCATGGCACCAGGGACGTGCAGCCTTTGCCAGCTGCTGCTGGAGCTCTCCAAACTCCAGGGCACTAATGCAAATTATGGTGATTCACAGGTTGGTTTTGTCACATGAACATCAGTTCAAAGGCAGCCAACTGGGATTGAAAATGCTCATTTCCTGAGTTCTCCAGGAGTGAAAATTCAGGCAAATGATTAGAGTCTGGGAGACACAGGAAGGGCATCGTGCTCTGCCCTTCCAAAGCACTTCTACCCAACCAAACCCTGACAACCCGGTACCGGCGGGGATGTCCACATCCATTCTGTTTCCATAGGTGCTTCCCTAACACAAGTACAAGTGTTCAGTGCCAACACATCCCAGCTTTTCCCCCTCTCCCCGGCTCTGCCCTACGGCGAGCTGGAGCCCCGGGGGCAGAGGCTGTGCCCCCTGGCATGGCAGCCCTGCTGGGAAATGGGCACGTCTTGGCTCTCCTCCTCCATCCCTGAGCTTCGCCTGCGAGCGGCGCCAGGCAAGACATGGTTAATGCACTAATTACCATAATTAAGAGTTGCCAATTTAATTATAGCTGAGAATATTAATGCTGTAACATTTGTTGGAGTGCAGAAAACAAACCTTTAATGCACAGACTTTGTTCGCAAACATCTAATGGAGCCCTCCTCCACTTCGCTTGGTGCTTCAGCGCTGACACAACAGTGATAGGTTCAGATTGAAGAACTTGTCAGCAATCAGGCAGGAGGAGGCTAATTAGCTGGCAGGTTAATGAGTGTGATGGCTCTTGACAGCATTTTGTTACAGCCTCTACTGTATTTAAACAATAAATGATTATTACTTAAACACCACAGAGATAGTCTTATTAGGAGAGCTAGACCATGTATTTATTTTCATAAAAATGAAATTAATTCTGGAGTGTAAAGAATAAAATGTAAAATTTTGGCTGATTATATCTCACCTCTGAATAACCTCCAGGGTATTTTATCAGAGGAGGGGAGCACAGGGTTGAATGCCCTTGTGCTCCCCAGGAGAAGGCATCCTGTGCCAGCTCCACAGGGTGGGAGCCTGGGTGGCCGTGGACTGTGAGCCTCAGCAGGGCCATTCCCAGGGCTGTCACACTGCCAGCTCCGACCAAACACACCGAGCAGATCCCTCCTCATGTCACCCCTGGGTGAGGGGCGTGCCAGGGCTTCGCCATCCCCACAGTCCTCAAGCCCACACCAGGCTCTGAATTTTTCTTCCTTTGACAACTGGGATTTGGAAACAGGTGGTGAAGTAGAGGAATGGCTCTGTGGAGAGATTAACCCATTTCTCTGTCCAGTTAAGGGGGAAAGGGGACATTTTACTGCACTCCTGTCATCCATAAACATAATGAGAGTGAGAAGGAAGGTGTCTGCATCCAAAAAAATCCAAAAGCACAGAAATACGCTGCCTTTCCTGCAGAAAAGGCAGGTGGAAGGAGCCCCTGGCTACAGTCTGAACTGTATTTACAGGACAGGCAATTGCAAATACGTGTCCAGAAAAACCTTATCTGAAGAGAATTAAATTGAATCTTTGGCTGTGTAATAATAAGGGAGGGTTATTTCAATTTAATATTTACTGTTCCCTAGGAATTTGTACATAAACATGGAAGAAACAAAAGGCCTCACCTGCTGAGACTAATACCATTTTCGAAATTATTTTTGCATACATGAAAATGATTTGTGCCCCTCAGTGCTGCTGCTGAACATGGGAATAAAACCAGAAAAGGCATTGATCTGAAATCCTGCCTCATGCGTAAGACCGTGGGTCACACGTTTGAGACTCACACCAGCAGGGGCTCAGTGGCTGGCAGCAGCAGAGCAGGGCCAGTGCTCACCTGCACAGGTAGAGGCAGACACCCCGAACTGCATTGCCAGGCTCCTTCCTCGCAGCCCTGCAGGGCTGAGGATCACACTGAGCTATGACACATGGGTGGGTGTGAATACACAGAACTCAGCAACACAAACTTCCCTACAAAGCTCTTGAACACCTCAGCTCAAAACGGCTCATCCAAATTTTATTTTTTGACATTAAAATATTAATAGCATTTGATGGAGCAATTTTAACCCAATGCCATCCCGGGAAGAGCTGGCAGCTGGCAAAAATCACCAGGCTCTCTAGCTGTTTAAATGAGAATATTCTTCAGTCTGAAAAATTATTTATAGAGGGTTTTTTTACTACCCTTGTATACTGCAATGTTATTTCCTTTCCCACACACTAGCAAAGTCCATTTTCACAACTGCTATAAAGCGGCATGTTCACAGCTAGTAAAACAACTCAATAAATAGCCTCGCGAAGCTATAGCTGTCTCATATCCTTTCCTCAATAAAAACAGAGGTGAACTGCTTATTTTCAGCAGCACACTATAAGAAGACAGAAGCATTATGACTGCTCATACATTCTGACTATCATTTGCCACAAGCTATATCTGTCAGCATTAAATAAAGCTGCATTATAAATGTAAACAAAACACCCACATCTACCAAATGAGCTGTCCGCCATGGCTGCAGGCAGGAATTGAACCCGCTTATTGACTCAGCTTGCTCTTTTTATTTATTCTCCTACAAAGACATGCATTTACTTTACCCTACAAGCAGAGTGGGTTTAGGGGCGGTGACTTGTCTCCTGCACAGGCAGAAAAGGCAGGTTGGTGACAAATGCAGATCTTAATGGGAACACCATTAGGTGGGCAAACATTGAACTATTATTGAAAAACTGATTTATTTTAAAAGGTTATCCTAGACCAAAACACTACATCATAAATAATTTGCAGGATCAGTCAAGTGAATTTATACTTATGATTTTTTTTAAAAAGGTAATTCATTGCAATCAAATAATAATGCCAGTTGGAGAGGAATTACACTCAAATATCAACTGCTCAGAATTTACAGTCTGAAGAGGTTAAAAGGTGCTTGGCTCTACAGCAGCACAGAGCAGGCTGCTCCTCTGACAGAGGTTATACATCTCTCTAGACTAGAAAAAACTTCTGTCCCTGTCAGACAAAATTCACCTTTGCACAAGCCCAGAGCGGCCACGGACAGCCCCGGGCCAGCACAGGGGACACCAGCCGTGCCCCTGCTGGGCACAGTCCTGCCCCAGCCCCTCCACCCGGGGACACCCTCCTGGGCTGGGGCATCTGCCCTGGGACAGAGGGACCCGGAGCCAGCGGAGCGCTCGGAACTCCGCGAGGGAACACGAGTGCTGTAAAAATACTGCACGTTCCCCAATTAATAATTGCAATCAATTATTTATATAGATACTCACATTTCTACAAGGAAGGGAGAATAATTATAAATAATGCATTGGCTAGGAGGGAATGGAGGCTTTTTTACTACTTGCTGTAGAAGAAGGAGGTTTTGCCAGAACTGTAAACAAATACTGTGGGGCCGTTTCTGGCGTGGGACTGCCGAGTGCATTGAACTCTGACTAGACCTCGCACTAGTGCAGACATCACTTCCATGTCACTCAGGCAGCCATTAAAGGAATTCCCACAGTGTTCCTACAATCTGACACTTCTCCCTCAGACCGAAGGAAAAGCTATGCTTGGAGACAGCTTCTCCTCTGTCAGGCGGTGCTGTTAGAGCTGCGAGGATAATCTTCCTTGGAAAACTCACCACAGCTCCAAAATTATCTTTATTCTCTGTAACGGGAAGTAGCTGCCATGTGGGAGGGTGCTGAGGTGCCCAGCATCACCAGGTGCCCTGCCCAAGCAGCACGGACCTTCCCTCCTGCCGGGGGCTGAGCCCTCCCAGAGGCGGGAGTGGTGCCCAGCAGAGCCAAACCCCGACGAGGCCCCTGGCACACACGCACCAGAGCAGGACACAAGCACTGCTGCTGTGGCTCCACGTGAAGCAGATTTGGAACCTGGGTCTCTGAGGTTCCCAGCTGTGATGGGATATTGCTCTTTCATGTGACATTGCCCTTCAGTGTGATATTGTCTTCCCTTTCTCTCCAGAACACGGCAGAGAAACCCAAAGGTGGCATCAAAATAGGGAGAGTGAAACCCAAGTTAAGGAATTGGATGAAGCTGGCACCAGCCCCCTCATGAATGGAGAGGAAAAAGTGTTCCTCTGTTTCACATCATCCATTCTTCCAGAGGTAGATATCAAATATTCCTGCTTTTCCATTTGAAGATAAGCCTGCTAACAAGAAATCATCAGGCAGCTCAGAGCGGCTGTCCATTGGGTTGCTGCATCAGTGTTTATGATGTTTACAGAGAAAAAGAAAATCCGTGCAAGGAGCACCAAAGAGTAATTAATGTATTGTAGTGTGTAATTTGCACTTCCTACCTCCATTTAAATCAAATCAAGTTTGGCAGTGCCAGAGTAAATCAAGGGGCAGCCACCAGGGAGAGGGGATCGGCAGAGGCATTAGAGCCAGATCCAAACCCGTGCCTCACCCAAGCTCCCACTATTATTACTTGTGCAAAGCAAATATTCAGCCTCCAACCCTAAATCATTTCAATTCCTATTTCCAAGTATAATTTAATCTTTTTCAGCGACACTTGATGCTTACTTCATCACAGCATAATGACAGATTAAAAAGTTGTTGAATTAAATATTAAAGAGGACTTCAGGCAGTTCTGCATTTTTAAGGAATAACACAGATTGGAGATGAAATGAGAAGCCCAAATGCATATTTTATTCCAAAAGGAAAGAATACATATATTTTTCCTCCAGGCCACCTACTTTGTAATAAAACATAGGGCAGGTTTTTATTTAGTGGATAAAAGCATGATATAGTATTATAGGATTTGTATCACTGTAAACTGGTACCGTGCCATGGTGTCAAAGCCAATGACACCGTGAGATCAAACACAGCCCTTTGTTAAATATCTACATGTATCTGTGCTGCTTGGCTGTACTGGATAGAGCTCCACACAGCCATTCACAATATTTTCATTAGAGTACCTAAGCACAATTTATTGACTCTCAGATGTGAAAGTTTATCTTGCGATGACACTTCCTGCATGACATCAAAGGACGGGATGCAAAACATAATTTAAACTATTATTGAAATATAAATCATTCCGAGGAAAATTTTGTCAGCATATGAATAAAAATAGTCACTTATTTAAAGCATAGTTTAAAGTGTCTGGAAGTCTTGAAGATAAACAGAGATGACAACAAGTTTTGAACTTTAAAAGAAACCTCCACATTTCGATGAAAATTGCCCCAAACTATTGCATCACAATATAATATTGGGATATTAATCTTTTGTATAAGAGGATCAACATTTGCTCACATTTATTTTTTTACATATGTATTAATATTTCTCCTCATCTTTATAGATGGTCATCTCTGTACGGGTCACACATTTTGCATTCACTCCACAACAAGCATGATGTCCACATGCACAGAGGCAGGAGGAGGATCTGGAGAGGTTTTTGATGGCTCTGAGAATGGCGAGATCAAAGTGGCATTGGGATTCTCATGAAACTCTCAGCTCCAGTTTACTCAGTGCTATGTCCGGTTAGTATTTTCACATGTATGCAGTTCTCCCTGATTTGTGTGTTAACCAAGGGAGTCTGCCATCTCCGGGTGGGTCTGTGCAGACCCCCGGTGTCACCCACCCGCAGGCAAGGGAGAGGCCAAAACGCAGTGACCCATCTGCAGCCATCCTCGGGCACCACGAGGAGCGATCCTGCCGCACCACTAAAGCACTGGACGCTGGAAACAGACCAAATATCCCTGTCAATAAACAAATTAACAGATCCCTGCTCTTCTCCGGCAGAGCCTGGCCCTGCAGTCCCACAGACCCCGGCCCTGCAGTCCCACAGACCCCGCCAGGCAGGCCCCACCATGGCGGGGCCGGGCAGGGCTCGGTGTGTCTCCGGGCAGGGCTCGCTGTGGCCCCGGGCAGGGCTGGGTGGTGTCCCCGGGCAGGGCTCGCTGTGTCTCCGGGCAGGGCTGGGTGGTGGCCCCGGGCAGGGCTCGGTGTCTCCCCGGGCAGGGCCGGGCCTGTCCCCGCCCGGGGCAGCGGCCTGGCCGCAGCCTCCCCGCCGGGCAGGGCCTCAGCGGTGCCTGGGCGCCGTGAGCTTCCCGATTAGAGGGATATTATTAATTATTACTGCCGTTATTAATACCGGAGGGACCGCGGCTGTGTCTTTGTGAGCGCACCCACTCTGCCGGGGAGTCATTAAGCCGCAGAACAATACGGCGGCGAGCGACAAGAGCAAAGCCATTGTTCCCTGCCAGCCTCGCGGCCTGCGCCCATGTAAATGAACTTAATGCTCTTCATTCAGGCGCACTCGGAGGGTTCTCATTTACTGCCTCTCTCTCTGTGACAGCATTTTCTCACCAGCCCTGACTGCATAATTAATGCAAATGCAGCCTTAGTGTCATGAGCCGGGCTCCTTTGGTTTACTTTGGTACGACACTTACAGAGGAATATTAACTAGAGAAAGCAGCATCACAACAGGGGTGGAAAATCAGCCTGTCAGGGACTCATTCCAAATGCCACGGAAAGGAGAGCGCCTTCAAGATTGTTTCATCAAGGTGATTGAGAACAAAAACTACTGAGGAAAATTCGAGCTTACATTTATGAGCTTCTCCACATACATTATTTATATCACCTGAACCTATAGGAACGTTATTTCCAGGCACATATTCATACAAAGAGGCCGTCTGGGCTGAGCGCTGGAGCTGCATGTGCACACATGTGCACACACGGAGCCGTGCGGGTGCCAGGTGAGGCGGGCAGCTCCCGTGCGTGTCCCCGCGCTCCCAAGGCCGCAGCACGAGGATTTATCCCTGCGAGCTCCTCAAAAAGGTCACTGAGCTGCCTACCCGATATAGCCTTTGCAGGGATAATCCTGCATTTTAATCCTGCCTGTTCCAATCAAAATTGGCTCTGTTGGTTTTTTTTTCTTTCCCAGTAAAGCAGACAGCAGTTCTGCACTAAATACACGCGATTTTAAAGCGGGAGGGCAAGATCCTGCCCTGCTCTCAGCACTTTGTACCCAGCCTTGCAAGCAGCACATGCCTTTTTTCCACAACAGCCACACTAGAAATGTTTATTCAGATTAATCCTGCCTGTATTTCACTAGCAGACAGAGCTCTGCTTTGTATTTTTGATCTGGAACAAAAGGAAATTCACAAGCACTATATGTTTATTTGCTTTGCTGCTTATTCTTTAGCTACACTGAAAGTCTGTAGTTACACTGAAAGATACACCTCTTGGTATGTTTCTTTCTGGAATTTGGGGATTTCTGCATTGTCTTTCATTATTGCTTTCTGCTCCCAGGCACACCAGCACTATTTGGACCTTCTGAGAATGCTGCTGCCCTTTACCCAGCTGCTAATGCCACAGTTCATGAAAATACCCGTCAGGCTCTTGTCTCCTTCTCCTCACATCATGTTAATTCAAAAAGTACAAGAATTTTAGCAGCATTAAATATGGACCCTGGTTATCTGCTCTGCTGTGTTGGAGACTCTGGGTCACCCTTTTGATCTGGCTGTAAAGGCTGGAACCTTGAAGTCTTTTTTGCCTAGAAAGTGGGGATTTCCTGCTCATCCCCAAACCCTGTAACTTTCACAAAACAAGAACCAAATAATGAAATCTGTTATTTAGTGCTAAAAACTGATGACACCTGTCTGCTGAATGTGAGCAAGCTGGTTCTCCACTTGTTTACTTCCCAGTGAGCAGACAAACCAAGCCCTGCCAGGGGACACCCAGCTGCTCTGGGGGCAGCTCCTGTCTCCCACGTGCCTTTGGACGGGGTGCAGCACAGGCACAGTCCCTGTGCCCCGGATTTGTGCCCAAAATGAGTGCAGCCACCCCAAAGGGCCCTCGGAGGAGACGTGTGAGAGGAGGCACGAGGCAGCACGAGGTGAGCTGCTGGGTGTGGGCTGCAAGCATCACCCACCTCTGCTCCACAGGAGGACACGGCTGGTCACGAGCAGAAGGGTTCCCTTCGTGCTGCTTTTCCCGTCTGCAGTCCCTCCAAGCCTCCTTCGTGCTGCTTTTCCTGCCTGCAGTCCCTCCAAGCCCCCTTCGTGCTGCTTTTCCTGGCTGCCGTCCCTCCAAGCCCCCTTCGTGCTGCTTTTCCTGCCTGCAGTCCCTCCAAGCCCCCTTCGTGCTGCTTTTCCTGCCTGCCGTCCCTCCAAGCCTCAGGCATTCTGCACAGCCAGGCCTCTGACTCCTTGCTTTGCTGCCATGAAAGCAGTTCCAGCAGCAGCTGTGCCCGAGTCCTGCCCCAGCCCAGGCAGGAGCAGCATCCCCTGCCCCAGGGTCAGGCGTGGGCCACGGGTGGCCTGACACCTCCCTGCCAGCCAGGCCCTCCCTGCTTTAACCGAATTTACAATAACTGAAAAGAATACCTTTATCCCTCTAATATCCCATAGTCCTGGACGGATCAAACGAACATGCCAGTCAAACGGTTTATTTTAGACAGGAAACAGCCCTGCAGACCATTATTACAAATTAAAGGTATTATATTGAAGTAATTTTTAATCCCTTATAAATGAATAACCCTTCTACCAACATTAAATCATTTTCTTCTGCACAAGTAACATTTCCTTTCGGCAGCACAGGATCTATTCCCCTGCAGACCAGGAGCTATCCTTCCGTCAGAGCCGGCGGCGGCTGATTACACCGCACCAGGACTCATAAAATTCCCACAGAACTGGCACTTGCGTCTTCCCAGGGCAGCGCTGCCTTCCCTCATCCATAAGCAATAATGCCACTTTATTCTCCGTAATCAGCACGCAGATGATTATTTAGACACAGCCTCATAATCCTCCTCGCAGCATCCACGGAAGATCTGGATCTGGAAGCTGCAGCCAAGGAGTTCCCCTGCTGCAAGCAGGGACGGGGGAGCCGAGCCCCCTTCCGCAGCACCGGGCTTATTTATGTTTGGCAGCTGGACAGAAAGTGGAGCAGGAGTCTGGGAAGGGAGCGAGCTCAGACAACTTCGAGCAGAACCGCACAACGTCCGTTTGCACGGCTCTAATAGGGCATCAATATTGTCATTTAAACTTGGGATCAGTACACAAATGCGCTATAAATGGGAAAATCCCTTGTGATACTGGTGTGAAACACGCAGCTCATTGATTTTGTTCTTGATGGTCGGCTATTAAAGCGGCGAACACGCTGACCTTGTGTGCACAGGCAGACAGTGTGCATGCAACATAAAGTTGAAAAACAGCTTTAAAATGACTGTTTAAAACTGCAGACTGCAAACCTTCAAATACAGACAGGCATTCCATAGTTTATTTTAAATTGGCATCCGCAATTTAACAAGCTATTCCAACAAAGGATTAGCATAGCATGTGCTTTTCCTTAGCCATCAATTATGACATGGGGAATGCAGGGCACAACTTCAGTGTCAGATTACAACGTGCTGCACAAATCCACTCACAGCTCTTTGCTCTGCAATTCCCACCTCGCAGGAGCCAGGCCACAACACTTCCCCAGCATCATCCTGCACCTCCCTGGACCTGCAGATTACAAGTCCTCGGCTGCTTCTCTGCCATATTTCCACCATTTAAACGAAGAAAAAACACACACTGGTATTGATGTCTATGCTCTCATTTCAAATAAAACCTCAAGTGCATCTCTTCATTGTAGATTCCATTAGATAAACATTTTTGTTTTTAAAAAATTGATTAAATATTGAATATTTCCATAGGATGAAAACAGCAATTTCCACTTAGCAGGATGACAGTTTCAGATGCTTGACCTGTTATTAGGCATAAAATTAACAGTTTTATCAATTTCAAATATGGGATGATTGCATGCAGATACTGAGGTGCAAAATGCACAAGCCTAAGAAGATGTGTATATAATCTAGCAAGATATAAAATCACACAATTTGTCGTACTTACAAATGCCTGTCTTATGAATTGAAAAAATAATAAGAATTATACATATTTTAAATAAGAAAGTTTTTATTATCCCCGTCACGTGGATGCAGAGTGGATTTCATGCAAAGAGGGGGAGAGAGCTCGTGTTTTAGCTATTTTTCCTGTCCTGCTGTCCTTTCTCCTGCATTTGCCTAAAGGCTCTCAGTAAATTACACTCCAAGTAAATGACTGTAATTTACCCGTTGAATTCCCTTGTTCAGGAAAAGCACACACCACACATTCCAGCGTTTCCACAGCTCAAATTTACCATTCTCGGTGTCAAGAACAATCCACGAGCAGTAATTTGAAACTGTTTGAGCCTTCAAATAAGGGAAATTAGAAATGTTTTGAGAGCTAAGATTTTCAGTGAGGAGATAAAATCTGATAAAATCTGTAACAGTTCAATTCCTTCTCCTTTCTGCTTATGAGCAGGGCATTAACTGTTCTGCTCAGCACCCGTGCCCGGCCCGATCCTGCCCGGGAAGCGAGACTGGCAATAAACGGGAAGCGTTCTTAATGAGGGAAAAATCTTTAAAGGCCTAACAACAAAAATAAACGCAGAGGAACCACCTTCCAGCAGAGCCGAGCGGCAGCACAGCGCCGAGTCCCGATCCACCCGCGGCCAAAGTCCCCCAACTCCGCCAGGAATTCCCCCCAAATTCCTGACTCGCTTCAATTCAGCCATTTGTTATCCGACGGCTCAACCCTGACAACGGAGCTGAGGCTGTACAGCTGGGCAAATCTCGAAATTAAAATATTCTATAAAACAGGATTTTAATTAACGTCTAGAGCGATTAAAGCAGAGAAATCCATACATGCTGGTGATGGATTATCCCACGCGGCGGCGGGGAATGTTCTGGGCCCGGTGACGGATACGCTGCCGGGCAGGCACAGCCACCTCCCCACGCCGCTCACGCGCCGTAACCGCAACCGCCTATTTCACTCTGTCTGAAGGCAGGTTTTCATATGGCAAAACTGTTATAAATCCTCATTATCCTAAATAAAATTACAGCACTTTAAACATTTCCAGGGAGAACATTCTCTCTTCTAAACAACTACCTTAGCGAGTAATAGGAAGCAATATGGTTGCACTTGTGTCACAGTTGGAAGTCTTTTTAAACTGTCGCCCTGCTAGCAAACCAATTCTACATATTAAAATGAATGGATTGCTTATTTCAAGGGGAAAAATCATTTATAAAATCAAGACCATTATTAAGATACTGTGACTTATTTCCACTCCAGAGTGCACAAGAAACAGATAAATGCAGCAACCTATGCAGCCTGAAATGTCTTTTTTTTGATGCCACAATTTTCTTTTTCAAATGAGTCATCCATGCGTACAAGTAAATTAAAAATTGATCTAGATTCCACATGCAAGGAGCTGAAGTTTTTACATGTTTCCATATTACAAACAAGTACAGAGCTTGCAAACATCTGGCTCCAGGCTTTTATCTCTGAAACAGGAGAGATCTCCCTGCTGCTCCCCCACTCGACGCTGGCAGTGCCAGAGGTGAGCAGGCAGGATTTTGGCTGGGTGCTGCAGCCACACCTGACCCTGCAGCAGGTCACTTCGATTTCTAGGGTGGAACTGACTGACCTCCTCAGGAGTTGTCCTCTTACTCCAGAATAACACCCTGCTCTGGCCATATAGCCTTTTTATTCAGGACCCTTTAACAGATTAGTTGTTTGGATTAAATCTAATCAGAGGTTAGGTTAACACCCCACAGCAGGTTTGGGAGCGTGCACCTTGTAGTCACTGAGTAAATTATAGGATCCCTATAATTTGATGAGAACATGTGGGCATTTTTCCACAAGCTCATAAATTACTGATTGCTTTTTGTAGGTTCCATTGATACTAATGTGTGCTTCCCTCCACGGCTCTGCCCCAGATTGTTGCTGGCACAAACATTGCCACTTGGAAACCCAGTAAATTACGGAAACATGTTTAATCATGAGGTTTAAAAACTTTGCACATTAATGATGGGGAAGGCTGCAGTTCTTGAGCTGCAAACAGCCTCGCTGTGGGTTGCCCAGGGCAAAAGGCTTCCAGCACAGATCCGCTTCCCAGTACAATGGCGTGGCTGGGATTAGCACAGGAGATCCCTCAGGTGGGCTTCTCCCCTGTGAACCCTTACCACCAGCATTTCCATTTTTGTCCTGCTTGGTCCCACTCCCCAGACCAGACAGCAGCCTCCGCACACACTGCACCTCGTGCAAACCTCATTTTAATGGAAAAGGCAGCTAATAATAAAGCAATTAGCTGCTCAACTAAGAAACTGCCAGTTTTGCTGTTGTCTTTTTTTTAATCATTGAAAATTTCTCTGTTAATTTCCAGCCATTTGTAGAATCCGTTTCCATAATTGCAAACCTGGATGGATTGTTTCTAGAAGTTGAACCATGGCTGATGCCAGCAGAACCTACGAACACATAAAAGCTTCAGTTTCTAATGTCACCATCAAGCCAAAAACAATTACACCCATTTGAATTATGGCAACCAATAAACTTAGATAATCACCATATGCAACATAACATTTTGGCACTTGAACTAAAAACTCTTGTAGACAACTATAGATTGCTGCTAATGTTGAGCGTTCTTGTCCTACCCAAGGCTGCCAATAGAAATGCCAAAGCTGCTGAATGCTGCTCATCCTCGTAATGTTGTCAGTGAATGGCACATTCACACAGCCCCCAATCCTCTCTTCCCAGGCATGGTCTTCTCCAGCTGCAGCTTAATTTCCTGTGACTTGCCTAATTACTGTAATTAAGGATTAATTGCCATTAATTATTCACACATAAGCTCATCGCAAATCATGGGGTAAATGTCTTATGAAAGCTGCCATACAAGCCATGTATAAACACACTGGGATGCTCCAGGCAGGAGAATCTATCACTCAGCCCTGAAGCAAATCTCTGTGCTTCTCTTACAAAAACAGCTATAACTCTCCGAAACTCGACAGTCTTCCCAGGTAAGCATTAGGTTACAGAGCATGTTTTCCTGTGGAAGCCACAACGGTTTTATTAGTACTATAAATGCTGTTTTATCTTTCCAACTGCTATTTTTATGTTTCCATTTTTATTCTACGGTGCTCAGTTTAGGACAAGCGTTTGCTGGAGGAGGAGCGCTGGCCGCTGCGCTGCCGCACCCGCGCAGGGGCTCTGCAGGGCTGTGACAGTGACACAGCCACGTGCCAAGGACAGCCCGGCCTGCCACGGCAGCCCCCGGAGCGCCCACACTGCCAGCCACCTTTGCCAGCGTGTGCACGCTGAGAACTCGGCCCTAAATACCCTCGGAGACAGCAGGACGTCCTGCCAGGCACGGCCAGGGGAAACCCAAAGCCCAGCAAAGGTTCTGGTCCTGACAGACAAACTGGGAGCAGCAGTGGAATGAGCCCAGCGTTACCTGGCTGCCCTGGGCCTTCCTCTGCTTTGCTGTGACTGTCTGCCATCCACGTTCAGAGCAACCTGAAGCAGGTTTCTTTGTAAGTGCACCAAGGTAACATGGCATGTCAGCAGCGTGGGCAGCCAGAGGGGCACCAAAGCCAGGCCCCCTTCCCAAAACAGTGCATTACTGTCACCCTCCCAGGTCCTTCACTGCCAGGTTTGGAACTGTACGAATTTGATTTAGCAGAACAAACTGCAGTGCTGGGATGTGTTGCACCAGGAGTCAAGGAGATCCTACATCAACGCTTGCCTTACCACTGAAACACTGCCCCAGGAAATTTAAGTGTACGCAGGCAGAATGTTGCTCTAATTGTTATGTTAGTACCTTCTGCAGCAAATTAATGCATGAAACATTTTCATTTCGGTACATAAGTTTGTGTGTCTGAGTTAAACATTTATGTTAATGGACCTTCTGGCAGATCTGTAATGTTTCAAATACTCTTGTAGAACAGCTTTTTCTAAATACATCATTTAGCAGTTCTTTCCCCATTTTCTACCTGATCTGGGGGCATGCAGGAAGAGAAACTATTTCACAGTTTTAAAAACCTCCTGCTTGAGTAACTACAAACTCAGCTGCATTCAGGCAAGGTAGCAATTATGCCTGCACCGCCAACAGCAACGTAGGATTGTATTAAAAAAAAATTAAATAAAAGGCACACTAATAGCCAGCATATGTGCGATCATAACGCCCTGCATCAGCACGCCGTGCTCCCCAGGCAGCCCCTGGCAGCACCCAGCCCAGCCCAGGGGCCGTGCCAGGCTGTGCCAGAGCTGCCCGGGCTGCCCCCTGCCCAGCGTGGCTCCTGGGCTCTGTCACCCTGCTGGCTGCCCCAGAAACCCTCCGCTGGTGTCCCTGCTGTGGTCTGACAGAGGGCACGCACACGGTGTTGGGATGGCTGCCAGGATCCTGCAGCGTGCCAGGACACGGCGCGGAGCGGGCAGGGCGCCCTCCGACCCTGCCGGTGCCCGCCAGCCTGGCGTGATGGGCATTTCTGTTTGCTGGGGACACGTGCCAGGGCATGGCTTGGGAGGGGTGAGGGCTGCCCCAGACCCTCCCCCAGCCCATGCCAAGACCCCTCAAAGGTACGAATGGGTCTTGCCCTATCCCAGTGCCCGTGGCCTTGCCCCACATGTCTGCTCACTGCTGGTGCCTCCTAAATTGGTATTTCCCTTTCTCTGGCCACCTTGTCACTCAGGCATCTGCCAAGCTCTGCCATGTCCCACTCCATTTACGGCCTACCAGCTCCTATGACCTGGGTAATTAGAATTTATGTGTTAATTGGAGTAAACACTAAGAGGGGAGTCATAGCCATAAATTCCCAAGTGCTGTTGAGGCAGATCCATAGCAGAGCAGTGCTGAGCCCAGCATGGCTGTGCCCCACGGCGCAGGGCACAAGGAGGAGCGGGCAGGAGAGTGCCCCTGCAGCCAGCCTGCCCAGCCTGGGGCAGTACCTGACCCAACTCCCATATTTCTGGGCCGAGGATGGCAAAGGGTTTCTTGGGAAGCAGGCAGGCAGCGCCGAGCAGAAGGGCAAAGCAGAGCCTGCTGGGGTGTGAGTCAATGTTCCTGAAAACACCTGGAGTAAGCCCAGGTTTTACAGCCACAGCAGCCACAGGCAGGGCCCAGGGAGGGCACACGTGAGGAAAGGTCACTGCCAAAGGCCCAAACACTGAACTGCACGTGGGGATGAGCATCCCTGTCCCTGCTGCCTGCCCAGCACCACGGGGTCTGGGGGCCAGGAGCTGGCTGGGCTCTGGTGGGCTCCGGGAGCTGGGCTGTGCTGGGCTCTGGGAGCTGGGCTGTGCTGGGATCTGGGCTCTGGGCTGTGCTGGGATCTGGGCTCTGGTGGGCTCTGGGAGCTGGGTTCTGGTGGGCACTCTGGCTGCTGCTCCAGCAGGAAGGGACCCACGGGCTGCCCAGCCTGGCACACACGGAGCCAGCCAGCAGCTGCTGCACCGAGGGCAGCCAGACCTGCAGCGTGGAACCTCCCCCAGCTCCCAGCCCACTGTCCCTCTGACAACAGTACCTGCAAAAACTGCAACTGCTCTGACAGAAGCACCATTATGCTTGAAATATGTGGCTAAATATTACACAGTAAAAGCATTTCCCCTCTTGAATTAATTACATTTTGCTTCCCCCCTTCGCACGTGAAGGCTTTCACTGTCCAGCAAAGGGGGCCTCCTCTCCCCGGCAGATATGAAATTTGGCAAGCCTCATTGATCCTGAAATTTATAATTCAACAGATATTTCTGCTAACACTTCTTGATAACATTGCAACAGAAATGCAAGTCTTAATTCCTGGGCATGGGGAGGCTGAGTGTAAATGTAAAAAATACTCTTTTTTTTTAATTCTGCTTTTAAATCTTACACTCTGCATGGTTTCCAAATCAGTTTAAACTTTCCTGGAAACTTTTATAATAAACAGTCCTGCTCCATAATTTGATGTTTTTAAATGAAAGCATCCAAGCTAATCTATACAAATTAACAGATGTCCTCCTGAAACAGTTAGAAACAAAGAAATGCAGATGCGAACATCATCAGCATCCAAATGAGCTTATTGTAGGACCCTTTAAGGCACATCTGAGCAGAGCTCCAGCCTGTACTCTACCTTTCAACTTGCAAATGACAGTGTCACCAAACACTGTCCTTCCATCAATCAAGCTGGGTCATGAATATACAAAAGGCAGCCGAGAAGCTGGCTACCTCCTGCAGTTCAACTTGCCCTAATTATCTGGGCCTTTCTTTTTGTTCCCTGGAAGGGTGCGCTCCCAGTCAGCTGCTGGGCAGCCCCGGGCTCGTTGCGGGAGGTTCCGCACGCTGACCCTCCCGCGGACAGCCAGCGCACGGGAAATGTGAGCACCAAATGTCATCTTTCTTATTCATCATTATAAAACTTCCCTCCCCTTTCAAAATACCAATCTGCTGCCATTTTCAGACCCTCCCCCGCGCCCCTCCAAGCTGTCATTCCCAGCGCTCGCTGCCAGTCGGGTGAATTAGCATCCTAACTGATGTGCTGTTATTCTCCCGTGCAGCCCTCCGTGCGGTAACTAATGACCTCCCCCCCGAAAACCCAGCCGGCTGCTCCCTCCCGGCGTGGGAGAGCCAGGGCTGTTCCTGGGGACAGCAGCCCGTGGCACCGCGTCCCGACATCGCTGCTGCTGCCGAGCGCCGGGAGCCCGGGCACTCCGAGCCCGCAGCGGGGACACCGCGCCCCGGGCCGGCTCCGGGACCTGCTGCTGTCCCCCTGCTGCTGGCACTGCTGCCCGGCTGGGCCCGGGGCTGCCCGAGACCCCAGAGCAGCCGGGGGCACCGGGGCTGCAGCCGGTGCGACGGGGAGCAGGCGGTGCCCCGAGCCCGGGGGTGCCAGGGCTGCCAGGGCACCCCGGCGGGCTGCGGGGACAGCGCCTGGCCCCCGTGGCAGCTCTGCCCCCGATGCCACCCCTGAGCTCTGTCACCCCCCGTCCCAGCCCCTGTCACCCCTGTGTCCCAGCCCCTGTCACCCCCGTGTCCCAGCCCCTGTCACCCCCATGTCCCAGCCCCCTGTCACAGCATCCTGGCCTGCTCCTGCCCCTCAGCCCTGCACTGGGAAGGGGTTCCCAGATGTAAAAGGAATTTTGAAACTGAAAGGCAATTCATGTAAGTGAAATACTTCCATGCCTGAAATTCCCTGTAGGACCCCAGAAATTCTAGAAACATGGAGCAGGGAAGAAATCTTCAGATCCCTCTTTTGGAATTGAAATCACTTTATAGACTTTCAGAGGTGGAATAAATGTGGGAGGAATTTTAATGAGTGCAGGTATTTCCTGCCTATGACTGATTGCCACAGAGGATTGATCCGGGGCTGGGAAGGCCCAGAGTGGACGAAGCCCTCTCACCCCCCTCCAGGCACTGCTCCCCAACCTTGGGGGACCTCGGCAGCCCCGCAGTGCTCCAGGCACGCTGTGGTGAGCCCTGCTGGGCACAGGGAGCACCAGCCCTGCAGTGGGAGCTGCCAGGAGCCAAGCAACACCTACAAAAGGGTCTGCTCCTCAGGCAGGAGAGCTGTGGGCCCAGGGTCTCCCTCTGTCCTGGCACCAGCGAGCATCCCCACGCACCCCTTCTCAGAGCTGCAAAGTTAGGGAAAGTTACTCCTGGAAATGACCTTTAGAATGACAATTTATCACATAGAAGTGAAAGCAAAAATAAAATCTGCATCCCTAATTTCTCTTTCCTTTCAAAGCCGGGTCTCTGACTCCACAAACTGTGTTATATATGTTTACATTTCTATAAAAGCAAGTGTTCCTTGGAGGAGCAGCGAGGTAATTCACATTTGCATCATGTGTAGCTATGATAAATAATAAATATGGAGCTGATAAATGGTACTGTGCAACTGGAAGACCTATTTTTTATTGAATGGCTGACTAAATACTCATGTAAAAGTCATAACTTGATGCTTCTTTTACCCTGGGGCTGCAGTAATTTATTGTTGTAATTTATATGCAGTGCCTTGGTGAGGGGACAGTTTTAGCCCAGCCCAGGGACTGTCCTGTCCCTTTGGGTGCAGGAGGGGTCCCAGGGGATGTGCAGCAATCAGAGGGCACCACCAAAGGCACACGGTGCTCTCACACCATCAGCCCGTGCTCCAGAGCACAGCCAAACCCCCTGAGCACACACACCTGCACATCCCAGGTGAGAGCAGGGGTCTTGCCCCCGTCCCCCTCTCATGGGGGTGGCATTTCAAGCCCACTCAGATCAGGATGTTCCAGCTGTGCCCACCCCACACTGGATTCACTGACAGCCTGGAAACTGTGACTGGAGCAGGAGAAGTGAGGTCCATAAAGCAGAGAGCTGCTGCCCGGGCTGGAGACAGCAGCAATAAATCCTGCTGTGTACAATGGCTCAAACTTGTCTTTAAAAAATGTCCAGAGAAAAAACTCACCCCTCCCAAAACACGAGTGGGCCCCATCGCAGCTAACAATCAACGGGATTAATTGGAGAAGGAATTTAAGAAATCTATTTCAGCAATATTGTGCCTTTGATAATTTAGAGGCAGCCATGATACCACGATTTGTACATGACAGTCATATGAAATAATAAACCTTGCTAGCTATAAACATTACCAAATTCTGACACTATTGATTTATTATGTCTAACAGTGACATCAAACCGAACAACTGACAGAAACAATGTTACAGCTTTAAGAGCAGTTTGTCAACGATTAATTCTGCCAAACGGGGTTTAGTTTTATGCTGGGACTGCTTGTCTAGCAGTTGTCAATCCAAGCAAAAATTACTACTGCCACACGTCTGCTCCCGCCAGCCCGAGGCGCCGCTCCGCTAGCCCTCATTACCCCGATCACCGCCAATGCAGATGCAGGGCCAGTCCCTATTTAATATGCGTGTTAATTATGCAAATTATTAATTGGGCTGGTGCTTGAGGACTTGTGTTTATGCCCAGATTAGAGTCAATAACTGTATCACACAGCATTTTAAGCCTGACCTGTGACAGAAATAAAGCTGTGCTGAAAGCGACGTGTTGTGCCGCGGCTCCGGGGGCTGCGGCACCACACGGGGACGGGACGGGGATCCCTCCTGCCAGCGCCTGCCTGGCACCGTGGGGCTCCCAAACAGCTCCTCATCACCCTCCCAACCTCTGCCAGGTATTTACAGCCATTTTCTCTTCCAGCAGCAAGGTGGGTTTGTGCTACTTCTATTGCACTGTCGATAGGAAGCGTGTGACACGATGTTACACACTGTAAATTTGTTTGATTTTTTAAAATCAAATACATTTAAAGGTGCAAAGATCGAGGGTGAAGCTACGAGGCTTTTCCAATTAAAATTTAGAGCAGACAATGTTGTAAATTTTATACAGTTGTAATGCTGGCTGCAGTTGTGCTGAAATGGGAACTATTGATCAGCCTGATTTCCCAGGATACAAGAGGGGGAAACAAGGTATTGCACCAGCAGAAACAAAACTTTCATTTGTAAAGCCTTCTATTATACTTTACTGCCCTCATTTGGTTCCAGATGCATCTCTCTTAGCAGGAGAAATAAGGTCACAGCCTCTTCCCCAAAGAATACGGGAGCAGAGGAGGTGAAGGGGAGCTCCACACAGTCCTGAGCATGGCACACAGGACAGGGCTCACCCAGCCCCAGGACCCACAGGGCTCACCCAGCCCCAGGACCCACACACCCCCAGTGCCCAGGGAGCCCCAAACACAAGGGCTGATCCTCCTGCCCCAGCGAGGCAGTGTCTCCAGCAAGCGTGAGGGTTACAGACACATCCAGCCCGTTCCCAGCTGGAAGGCAGAGGATGCCAGGCTGGGAAGAGGCCACCCAGGCCGGCGGTGTGGGGGCACTCACTGGGGCCAGACCGTGTGCCAGCTCTGGGTGACAGCCCCACCACTCCATGCAGGCCATGATTGCTGCTCCTCACCACAAAACCTCAGGGAAGGGCCCTGGCTGGCAGCACCTCACCCAAGGGGCTGGTGCTGCCAGGGGGCTGGCCTCAGGCACGCCCGGGTCCTGGGGACACAGATCTGCTGTGGGCAGTGTCCCACGGCACCAGGCTGCTGCCAAGGTGCCCGTGGCCACAGGGGCAGCACCCTGAGGTGCCCCAGTCTCCCCCACAGAGCTGGTACCCCGTGGCATGGTCACCTCCCTGGCACGGCTGGCCTCCTCTTCTCCCTCAGCTTTTAGCACGATCCATTCCACATATGGCCCATTCTCTCTGGACACCACAACTGTTTTTAAGGGAAGTCTGGCACCAACAGCACTGCTGCCTGGCCAACAGCTCTGTTAGTCCTCACTCAGAGAATTTACATATGAATCAATGCCACCTTCACGCTGCAGTATGATGTTCTCGTTCAGTTAGGTATTTTCTGCGTTTCTGCTTCACTGCAGCCCCGTGGCTGTGCCAGACCCTGGGCACTGAGGTTTCTAGGAACACTCATGCTGACTCCCGTGCAAGAATGCTCCTCACCTGGGTTCCCCCACAGCCACCACCACCTTTTCCAGGACGGGGTACCCACCACGGGGTGCTGGGGCACCAAAACTTGCCACAGCCTGCAGCAGTGCCAGGAGGAGCCGTGGTCCCTGCGAGCGCTGCCTGTGAGCTAAAACCTGCCCTGTCAACCTGCCCCAGAGCAAGTGAGTCCAAAACACCAACAACAAAGCCAGAGCTAAGTTAAAAGGACAAAAAACCCACACAATGGATGATCCCAATAATGGGAAAAGATAACAAAGCCCCTGGATCCCAGCATCTGGCACTAAATGCACTTCTCTGTAAACTGAATGGCGGCTCCCAAACTGCGCCAAGCATCACTCCTCTGCCAAGGCAGTAAACAGCTTTTATCAGCAATAATGATGGCATAATCCCAGCTAAAAAGGAAAGTAACATATGGCAGCAGCCCTCCAAACCCCATCCCGACAAAGTAGGGGGCATTTTTATTACAGCGTCCACTTGCAGAAAACCTGCCAGCCTCCTTCTCTCTTTTCTCCTCTTTTTTTACAGGTTATCATCTTCGCTGTTTGAGCCGAATGTGGCATTTGGGAGTTTTAAACTAATGAGTTCATTTTTCTAGGAAAAAAAAAAAGAAGAAGAAAAAACAGAGGGAGCTTCAACAGACAAGAGAGACAGGATACCCAGAGCTGAGAGGGGACACTGAGCCCAGCTGGGCTGGGGAAGGGAACACTCAGGGCTGACACAGGGCTGGGAAATACACACTGCAAAGGGGCCACGTTATTTCAGATACTGCTACACAGTTTAGGCTGAAGTGCGATGCCGGGTTTGGAAAACAAACACGTGGGAAGGAACAACTCAGCCCTGACGCAATGCTTTTCTCTAATGACGTGATCTGTTACATAAGAGTACTGCCAATCAGTCAGGTGTAAAGCAGGGCAAATTCTGTTTACAAGCTGATTTCAGAACCAAAATGAATCTAACATTATTAACCTTTTTTAATGGCCGGCATCCTCATTTAGATGTGCAGATGTAATAGTCACAAACTGATTTTAAGGGCAGCTGTGTATTTATCAAGAGCAGAGTGAGACTGTGAAAGGCATCGGGTGGACGATGCAGAGTTGGTGTCACATGCTCTCACCTTTAATTGATAGAGCCAGCCCTTGTTTTCACTTCCTGATTTGCTGAAATACCATCTCCAAGCAAAGAAGAGATTCCAATCTCACTTTGGCTCTGCAATCTCATCACGCAATTATTTGAAAACATTACGATTTGCTAATTATCATGCTAATTATTTTGCCCTATACGTTTGCCATCATGTTGTACAATTAAACCCAGAGCCAAAGCTTTGTTTGCACCAGGCAAACAGGGCTGTGGTTGGGAACAAGAGGGGAAAAATGGAGGAATGCACTAATATTTTTTTGACATCTTTACCTATAAATATTTTTTCAGACTGAAAAATGTATCTAATAGCCCCACTCGCTGATGTGCACTGCAGTTTACCACAGTGTCTATATTTCTGTTGTCAGTTTTACAGTATCTCCCTTCATTAAACCTATCAAGTTTTCCTTTTGATCATGCAACCAAGGCCAGAAGACAGATATCTTCCTGGAACAGAGCAGTCTGCCAAGTCTTTCACAAGCCCAGCTTTAACCTCCCTATTGATTTTCTCAACACTGCAGCCATTCATTGTTTGTGACATTTGGCTGTCGGCTCTTTAACACCCTTCAACCAAATCAATTTCATATTTTTGTCAATGCCCTGCTAGAGGATGAGCAGAATGGGAAGAGACTTAGCATGATTTAGAATGTTGATTTTCTAGAGCGGTTTTATCTGTAGTTTTTACAAGCCTTATAAAGTTAATTCAACATGTTTATTTAAACATATGCAATAAATTGGGAAAGAAGCGCTACCAGAGTTAAGTTTCAAATTCCCCAAATCTAATTCATGAAGAAAACGAAATTATTTTATCAATGTCAGTAAAAACAAATGTGCCGCCATCCTGCTCCCTCCACACCCAAAGCACAAGGAGGCAGGTCCCTGCCCAGCCCAAACCCAGGGCACTGCTGGCACACAACCACAGCTTCAACCCAAGAGCCCAGCCAGTGCTGCTGTGGTGGGACTGTCGCCTTGGTGGGAAGGACAGAATGCTGAGATGGGACCTCACCTTCCAGCCCAGCCCGTTCCAAACCAAATCCTGTCATGCTGCACAAAACCCTGACCCCTTTTGGGGCCTGAAGCTGCTGATGGCCAGGCTGGGCTTTGCAGTGTTCCCAGCCAGGGCAGAGTGTGCCAAGGCTCACAGACATTGCCCAGAGCGTGCCCAGCCCCCAGGCAGCAGATCCTGTGCTGGGATCATTCACAGGGCGTTTTCACCTGACAGACCAGGGCATTAAATGTGGATTAGCAGCCTGGCAGCTTGAGCAGCTTCTTCGGAGCCAGAGCTGCACGGTGTAAAGATGTATTTAGGGCACTTGCAGGCTCTGTGCTGCAGCTCCTGCCCGGCTCCTGCACACCTGCATTCACCTGGGCTCACCCGTGCAGCACCGGGCTGGGCAGGCACTGCTGGGGCCAGTAGCTGCACGGTGTAAATATGTATTTAGGGCACCTGCAGGCTCTGTGCTGCAGCTCCTGCCCGGCTCCTGCACACCTGGGTTCACCTGGGTTCACCCGTGCAGCACCGGACTGGGCACTCACTGCCTGCAAAGCTCTGAGCTCATCTTTTGTGTGTGCCCACCATCCCCTCACCCGGCTGCTGTAACCGCCAGCCCTCGGGAGCCACGGCCAGAGGGGACAGAAATGCTGTGGCCAAGCAGGACGAGGGCCGTGTCCCCTGTCCCAGCCCAGCACAGAGGTCACAGTCCCACACACAGCCCCGGCTCCTGGGGAGCAGCGACTGTCCTTCACAGCCTTCCCTCTATTTTTAACTGCTGATAAATTGGAGAGACTCTTGGTTAAACCGTGTGGGTTTCAAGGACGTGCAGGACGGTGATGGCAGCAGCTGACACTTCATTACATCAGCGATGCAAGCGGGAGGGGACTCCCGTGTCCCCCAGGGTGGCCAAAGGGGGTGGCCAGGGCTGCTCCTGTCCTGCCCGTGTCCCCAGGGTGGCCAAAGGGGGTGGCTGCTCTTGTCCTGCCCGTGTCCCTCACGGTGGCAGCCCCATGGTGCCATGGCACACACCCCAGAGCAGGGCAAGGGGCTGTGCCCCCATGGCCCAGCAGTTTTCTGGAGATGTCCCCTTTGTGGGCAGGAGACAGCCCCTGTGGGGCTCCCCTGGATCCATCCCTGGGCTGCTCAAACCCCCCGGGACAGGGGCTGTGGGCCTGCCAGCACCACACCTGACTCTGTGTGGGAAAAGGCCTGATGAGAAATGAATTTGAAAAACCAATTGTAAAAAATAGTTTTAAAGTCTCTCAGCCTTGCCCCCGGGGAAGGAGGACATGGTGTGTTTAAAATACTGTGCTTAAAATAAAAAATATTCTCCATGCTGGCAACCTATTTTGCTGGGTTCCTGATATTGCTGTTTCCAAGACCACGAGAGCACCAGACCCCCTCCTCCCCAGGGACACCACGGGACAGGAGAGCCAGGGTTAAAAATAAACCTTCAGCATGGCTTCCCAGCCTGGCATCCTTCAGAGGCAGACTGCACCCAAACCAGCCTCTGCTAAACCTCTGCTGATGGAGGGGTGGGATGGGATGGGATGGGATGGGATGGGATGGGATGGGATGGGATGGGATGGGATGGGATGGGAAGGTGGATTCCCACACGTGGTGCCCAGGGAAGGGAGCAGGAGCAGAATGGTGAGAGCAGAGCTGCTCTGAGGCACCCAACACCTCTCGTGCAGCCAAAGTGAGAGCAGGACCCGCTGGGAAGAGGCTCAGAGGCGGCTGAGGAGCCCCAGTCAGCCCTCTCTGAACAAAGGCATCTCCTCCTGGTCCATGAGCCATCCCAGCAGCCCAAGAGGGACACCAGCACCAGGAACTGTCTGCAGGAGGGGAAGGCACCCCCTGACTCCCCGTGGCTGGCAGAGGGGTCCTGTGGGGGTGGCAGGGCACGGCAGCAGAGCCCCCAGAGCTGCTCACAGCAATCACAGGCAGGCTTCATCTGTGGCAAAAAGGGGTTTCTCTCATGGCTCTGCACGTGTCAGGTATGATCCTTCAGCCAGAGCTCCTTCCCTGAAGCTGCCGTGGCTCCCAGCCCGGGAATGGCCGCGGCAGGACAGCCGACACCCCGCTGGATCCTGGCCCAGGGCACTCAGCCTGTCCAGGCTGCCAACCCGAGCCCTGCCACCTTTGGTGGGCTGTTCTCACACCACTTCCCACTGCCTCAGCACCAGCACGGGCAGTGGTGCAGGGAGAACCACCGGCCTGGTTTGGGGCAGGGCCTGAGCGAAGCCTCAGGGCTGGCAGCCGGTCCGTGACTGTGGCTGGCGAGGAGCTGCCCCGGCTTTGGGGCTGGGCTCGGGCCCTGGTGTGTCTGGTCAGAGCTGCCTTTCACTGCCGCCGTGAGGAAACGCACACGGGCTTCACTCTTTTAAATCAGTGGTTTTCAAAATCGGAGCAAAGCCCTGTCCAGTGTTCCACGGAAGGATCAAATGGTGAGCAAAGGGGCCTGAGGAGGAGCATTACCTGTCCCCATCCCCCTGGGCCCCCACTGCCCACAGCTGGGGCCATCGTGCCAAAATGTCCCCTATCAGATGGGCCCCCAAGCAGGAGACAGGCTGCTCCAGCCCGGCATCGAGGAGCTCCCAAAATACCAGAAACACAATGGAAAGCGTTTTTCATGCCCAATGGAGCAGCAAAAGAGCAGTCTGGAAAATGCATTTTAATATATTTACTATCGTTTTTAGTTTTGTAGACCAGATAGGAAGAGGGAGAATTTCTTGCCACAGCCCCAGAACATTCTGCTATTCCCCTGTTGTTTTACTGTGGGATTTTTCCTACTATGCCCCAATATACTCATTTTTTTCAGCTGCAGAGTGTTTGCTTTGATGATGCCTTAACCTAGAAATAGTCTGCAGTTGTTTACCCACTGGTAGAGCTTCAAATATTATATTCTCACATTTTTAAATCAGTGCAGACACCTGAGACAAAAAGTGTCCCAAAAGCTGCCTACAAGAGCTACATGCTGGTCACTCTTTCTTGTCAAGGTTGATTTATTGCCTCCTTGCTGTTCAATTTCACATTTTGTCCTCATCATATCCGTGGCTCATGATCATTCTAGGCTGACCCTTGTAGGGCAGGCAGGGAATATTGATAAAACAATTATCTGTTAGCCGTTCATTTGATTTTCCATTTCAATTACGGATTGCACGAGGCAAAAGGAAAAAGATTGCATCATTGATTTTTCTACCTTACAACAGTAAAGAGTTGCTTTGATGGTTATAAAATGAATGCAACTCAACCATGCTTTTAAAGGTCATATTTTTTGTTTTACTATATTTCTTAAAAGCCTTAATATATGCAACTGTACGGGGGGGAATGCCCACATCATCAGCCTGGCTAGCCAGATACAAAGCGCACGCACAGAAACACGGGCAAAGCCCTGCTCTGATGTATTTACAATAAATCTGATCTCGCCCAGCAACGCCCCGGCTTCACTCGGGGGCCAGCGCCCCTGCTCGCGGCTGCGGGGATGGCCGGGGCCAGCCTGCCGGGGAACCGTGCCGTGCCGTGCCGTGCCAGCCTGCCCGGGAGCCGTGCCGTGCCGTGCCAGCCTGCCCGGGAGCCGTGCCGTGCCGTGCGGGGCCAGCCTGCCCGGGTGCCGTGCCGTGCCGTGCCGTGCCGTGCGGGGCCAGCCTGCCCGGGAGCGGCTCCGTTCAGACCCCGCCGTGCCGGTCCGTGCCGGTCCGGTCCATGCCGGTCCGTGCCGGTCCGGTCCGTGCCGGTCCATGCCGATCCGGTCCGGTCCGGTCCGCGCGGACGGCGCCCTGCCCCGGCCCCATCACGGTTCAGCGCCCGGCCCCGCTCCGGGGGATTTCACGGGCCGACCCCGGGAGAAGTTCAGCCTTTGATCAAGGCTTGGCGCGGAGCAGGAAAGGGCTCCCATTTTCTGTGTCACAGGGTGCCCGGGCTGATCTCCTCAAAGCCCCAGAGTTTCCTTCCAAGACTGGATTACGCTCAGCAATTAAGGTAATGAACTGGCTGAGGTAACAAAGCATAATGATCTCTTTTGTCCTCTGAATGCTTATGAACTCGCTCCCTCACAATAGTCTGGAATGCAGAGCTTTCTCCAACACCGGGGCTTAAAACTGTGTAAAAATGATTACTTCCATTATGCCTTCATGGCTTGACATTTTTAATTTAAACACCTGTAATATTTAAGCATACTTCTCAGAACCCAAATACCCGCTCTCAAAGAATGCTAGCTTACATTCCTGCAATATTTTGACATCTTATGAGTATTATTTTAATGCCTGAAAAGATAATGTGATGAATCCATTGCAAATATATCAAAATATGTGTGTGGAGGACTGTTGCTCTCGTTTTGTTTGAAAACAATGGATTTTTCAAAACAAGGCACAACAGCTGAGCGAGCAGTCAGCGTTTCATCAGGCACTCTGTCGTGTCAATAAGGAACCACATTGTCTGGGCATATGTGCAAATGCAACACAACTTTTGCTCCAAACCAGCCCTTTTCTGTGATATCAAACCCTGCCGTGCTCACTGCCACCCCTCCCAGCACAGGGTGTTTTGATGCAGCTATTTCACTTTTTAAAAGCATTTACTTAAGGTTTTATTTATTTATTTTGAAACATCTGGCTACTACTTTTACATTTTTTCTCAAATTTTTTGCATGATATAAACCTTCTGCAGTGCAGAATCTGCTGCACTCTGATCTTTCATCTTAACACATTTCCAGCCCCAAATTTCACTTCAATCTCACCTCATCTCTCCATACTACATTAACCCCTGGCAATTGCCTTCCAAATGACCCCATTAAGCTGTAATTGCCTCAGCAGGCCTGCACTTTCGCTTGTAATTCTGTACCTCTCATCTCCCAGACGTTCTCTCAGCATCATTTCGTGTTCTGGCTCCCTTCACTGAGCTCAGCTTATGACCTCGCTGCACCATGGCCGAAATGACTACTAAAAGCATAACAGAGACGGAATTCCATTACTTATTTTTAAAAGTTCTCTGGTGCCCTAATGTAATATTCTTTGGGGATTGTTGTCAAGGATACCAAGCACCAGCCATTAAAACCTTTTGTTTCCCAAGGCATTCCGTCTTTTATTAATAAATAAAGATAAAGAGAAGCTCATCCACCCTCCACGAAGTCAGCGTGTGTTTGCAGTGCCCTGGTAGAGCTCCAAGCCTCACGGTGCCCCCGGCCGTCACCCGGAGCAGGGAGGGCGGCCTGGCAGCTCTGCCCAGCTCGGGGAAATGAAACGGCTGCAGAAGATTCTGCAGGAGCAGCTCAGCACAGCAACGCTGCCTTCAGCATATGCTGCACCCGGGGTGGAAATGAACGGCGAGGTCCGAGCAGCCTTTTGTGGCCACCACGCCGAGGAGGAGGAAAACTCACACTGTCATATCCCACTGTCAGGGCTAACAGTCTATCAAGGATAATGGGAATCCCCAACGGGGGCGAACAAAACAGCATGGAAAAAGCTGGCTAATCCTTTAACCGGGTTTGTGGCTCAAATGTGTTAAAGAGGAACCTCCCGCTCCCGGCTGTTGTGAGATGGCCAGGAGACATATATTTCAGATTGAAAATTAATTGGTGCTGGATCCAAGCAAGCCTTTGCAGCAAGCAGTAACCTTTTCATTTTATGGTCATGACACTGAAATATTAAGAGCCCTCTTCTCCCATAAACTATATAAACAGAGGCTCTCTGAAAAATGGAGGTAGTTTTTTCTGTGGCAGAGAAGGAGTTTTACTCTTAATTCATAATAAAACTTAGGGCTGAGGCTGCATGGGGCAGGAGGTTCAAGGGGCCCTGGTGCCCAGCGCCAGGGGATGGGGTGCCCAGGTGCAGCAGTGGAGCTGGGGCCAGCTCAGCATCCTGCGCAGCAGGGCAGGCCTGGCACTGCCAGCAGAGCCAGAGGTGCCCACACCTGGATCACCTCCTGACCTGCTCCCCGCCTGTGGCACAGGGAGGGGCAGAGGCTGGCGGGGCCAAGGCAGGCTGGGCACACACGGGACCGGGCAGAGCCTGGGCCCTGCTGTGACCCGTGGGCTGACCTGTGCTCAGGACTCCCTGCTCACTCTCACCAGCCTGGGCAGTGCCTCTCAAGGCCCTCCCTGCACCCCTGACCTGTGAGCTGCTCCTCAGCACCTGCTGCTCCTCACAGCAGGGACAGCCCTGGAGCGTCGGCTCCAGCTGATCAGGAATGCTTTGGGCTGATGTTTTAACCCTGTTTGTGGCAATTATGAGTGCACATGGATTTTTAGCTAAGAAATATTTTTTTATCCAGGATTTGCAACTAAAAGCTAGGTCTTGAAAGCTTTTCACCTCTCATCCAGAGGGATGGAGAAGGTCAGTCTCTGTTTGCATGTCCATGGTGTCGGGAGGTGACACTGCACACAGGACCATGTGTCACACCAGGACCAAGGCCACTGTCTGTTCCTCTGCCAGCCCCACAGACACCCCAGCACTGTCACCAAGGCAGAACAGGGTCTGTGAGTGCTGTCCTGCCACCCCAAAGCCACCTCCCTGAGCCATCCTCCGTGGAGATGAGATGATAAAATCAATCTAATCGCTGAGCTGCTCCAAAGGTCCCAAAGGAGATAAAATTAACCAGGAACTTTCCCACAAGAGGATGGTTTCTGCAGGCAGATGCCTGGGCCTGGCTCGTTCCTCTGCTGCGTGTCAGCCACGTGTGAGCCACATGCTGCAGCAGCCTCACGCCTTAGGCTGTTTTTATTCTACACACCAGGCAGGAAATTTTCATTTCATGCATCACTCACGTTTCGTCCTGATTCTGCGAAGTCAGGTCTTGCACTGAAGGTAAAGCCTGGAGGAAATCAGATTGATTCGGAGTTGCTATTGTTTGGAATTCCAGTCTGGGCTCATTGGGCACTGATTTTGTTTGCTTTCAGCAAAGCTTGTGGTACCATACAGAGCTGAGACAAGCAGCTGAATGAAGTCAATCCACGCACTTCAGTTATTTTTGTTTCCTTTAAAATGAGCTTTGATTTCATCACATTCTGCCCATCTGTAAAACCCAGGTAATGCCATTTTTGTCAGCATCCTGAGGAAAGATTATCAGCCCCAACAGAAGTCATGATCAGCAGATCTGGTCTGTCCTGGTTCCATTTTAAGCACTGGCTCCGCCTGTACCTCTGGCTCTGCACGTGCTGAGACTCCTGGAGCACCAAATGTCCCCTGCATGTGCACAGCACGCTGGCACCCGGGGCACTGGGTGATGACATGCACCTTCCACACAGCACTTTGGCCTTGCTCACTATCAGCCTAAACAGGACTGAGCCCTGAACAGAATCTCTTGGGCTTTCCCATGCAGACGTTTCGAGTACGTTGCCAAAAACACCACTCAGAAATGTTACAAATACACAAACAGGTGAAATTACTGAAGATAAAGCACCTCCAGCTCCCAACCTTTGCAATATTTCATGTTTGGTTACTGGAGTAACCACGAGTTAGAGAGACACTTCATCGCCATCTCCAGAGTTCTGGATGTGTCTAATGAAAACAGCAAGTCATGAAATATCCTGCACCATCAATGCCACAGCCCAGGCAACTCTGAAAAATGAGTTGTTCTTCTCATATTCCAGGATCCTTTTCCTGCCCAGAGAAAAGAACTAAACCAAGTAATTCCATGCTCCACATACTCCTCACGTACCTGGTGTGCAGCAGCCCCCCGAGCTCCTCAGGTGAGGCACAGCAAGGGGAACAGCAGCACTCACTGCCAGGCTGCCCTGGCACACACAGCCAGAGCTCTCACTGCCAGGGCACACTTGCCATTTTCCATGGAGCAAATAAACACACCACCCTGCACTGCCTCCCCTGGAACCTTGCCCCAAGTGAGACTCCTGTTTCACCAAAGCCATTAGCCCCCATCCTAAAGGACACCAGGGAGCTCCATTCTTCGGGCATTCTGGCTCCTCAACATGTTTACTTTTAACTCCTGATTAACTCCTAATTCCTGAACTCCCAAGGAAGTTTTCAGTTATTTTCTTTCCTGCTCTGCAGCTCCCAGCAGACATGAGCACCACAGTGGCACACACACCCTTCAGTGACACCAACACCCTGCCTGGACTTACTCAGTCCATGTTCCATCAGTCCCTGTGCAACAAAAGGAATGAACCACAGATGGGTTCTGTAACTCAGAGCAAGAACTGGGCAGGAAAGAGGGAATTCTGTGGATACTCAGACACCCAAAGCCTGTCTGAAGCATGATGCCCAGCCCGGCAAAGCACCACTGCAGGGAAGGTGGTGGTGAAAGTGAAGAGCACCTCCAGCCCCATTACCAACTGCTTTGTATGAAACAAAATACTCTTTTTGTGGGTAAAAATGATACAAAGCAGAAGCCGACGATAAATTTTTCCTTTCAGTTTTAATCAGGCTTCCTGTTGTAAAAGCTCAGCAGACAGTGACGCGAGACACTGCCTCCCAACTTCGGTTCACCTTTGTCGTTCCACCAGGGACACCGTGTCAAGATTGTTCAGCTTTTTTGATGAGTGCTGCGTGAGTAACTAATGTGTAAATGCAGATACGTATAGAAAGCAGTTTTGACAGTGATGTATTGCAACTGGTTCCAGATGTCGGCGAGGGATGCTTGGCCAGGCACCTGGGGCTCGCCTGCCACGGAGCCGCACCAGCACCAAACCAGCCTGCACATAGATCACAAGGCTTTAACTCTCCAATTATAATCTTATTAAACAACCATCACTCGAGCTTCTGCTTCTCCTCTTCCAGGATGCTGCAAAATATCTCTGTGTTGTTACTCACATTTTAATTTTAATTAAGGAGAGATAAGCTGCAATGTGGAGCTTAGCACTAAACCCTGCAGTTTGGCTGTCAATGGAAAACTTAAAAGCAAGCTGTTGAATTGGTCAAAATTAACCTTATATTAACATTTCACATTTTTTATATCACTACACCAAAACTTGCACATTGCAGATGCCAAACATTTAATTAGATATCCCCTAATTCCCGAAGTAAATGTTGAAATGGCTCTACAATACTGCCTTTTCCATGGAAGACGTGAGCTGGTGCTGGATTTGTGTCTGATACTGGAGCAAACTGCCAACGAGGTCATTCAAAAGAGGAAGCACTTGCACACGATTGTAAAATTCATTAAAGACACACTGAATCGCTGAAAACCCCTCATCTCCAGCTGTGCCCCACGTCCACTGTGCCACTGCTGGGCATCCTGCAGGCAGCAGAGCACAGCGTGCCCGGGGACACAGGGCCAGCACTCCCCAGGAACTGCCCCTCCCTGCCAACGCACTCACCCACCCCTCTGGGGCACTAACAAGGGCACATTTCGCATACAAATAAAAACAAAGATTAAAGTGTGCATTGCAAAATGAAGTAATGAATTAGTGCACGGGAGCTGGACTGGCTGCGCGGCCGCTGCAGAGCGCACGGCGCGCTCCAGAGCAGCACTTAACCCAGAGCACTGATAAAGTTGCACTCCGTACAGCAGGAGCGTTTGTAGCTCAGCTCGGCATCCGTGTTTGGTCCGAAGGGAATTTTCTCAAACAAGCTGTCTGTCTCCCTCCTGGCTGAGGGAGCACGGCGCTGCGGTGGGCGCTCTCGGGGGACGGCCCCGCGGCGCGCTGCTCCACGCCGGTGTGATTCCAGGCACCGCTCATTGATCACCACGCTGCGCCAGCAGCCGTGTGCTCATCCCAGAACAAAGGCACAGGGAGACCTGCTGCAGCTCGCCTCTGTCACACCCAGGGTTCAGGGCACCATAAATGGAAGCACTGGCAGGGATGACGCCGGAGCAGCACCGCCGTGCTCCCTTTCCACCCAAACCCCTCCATCCATCGCCCCACACTGGGGTCAGAGCCCCTGTGATTAATAACCTTATGATGAGCAAACTATTGCCTAATCGGGGGTGTTGGGCCTCCTGTCACTCAGTGTATGACCGGGGGGAAAAGGCAGACCGACCAGCATCTGATACTTTTCCAGTTGGATCATCAAAATTAATTCTAACCTGCATCTAAATGACCAACCTGTAAAATTTCATTACTAGCATGGAACCTGCTAATGAATGGCACCAGACAGCACAAGAGCCGTAAACTATCGCCCGTGTCCTTCTGCTTACAGAGCTCCTGTTATGACAAACCTTTATTGGCCATTTGTGGCACAACATCAACTACCCAGAGCCAGGCTGGGCTTTTGTTCCAGCTCCTGCAGCCAGAGGGATGGAGATGTCCTGGCTGGGAAGGAAAGTTCCAGGGGCATTTGATTGACCTGTGAGCTTTCTTCAATGACACACTCTGCATTTCGAGACAGTGGATGGGAACCAAAGGACCTTTTGCTTCACTAAAGCAGAAACTGATAAAAAATGGCCTTTTCCTGCAGTCAGTAAGGCAGGATGGGGGCGAGATGATACAGATATCTCACGCCCGGCATGTTAATGTGCAGGAGCATCCTGGTGTGAACAGCCTGGCTGCACAGGCAGCGCTGCTGGGGGCAGGGGCTGGGGACTGTGCTGTGCTGCCTGTGCCCAGCCCTGCTCCCCCAGCTGAGGCCACGGGCAGGGGCAGGACATGGGCTGGAATGTACCCAGAGCTGTGGCTCCTGAGCACACGTGCACATGCAGTGTGCCAGTGATTCCAGTATGGCATCGCCTCCCCGTCCCTCCTGGTCCCTTTGGCACTGGGCACAGGGAGCTACCAGCACTTCCACTCAGCTGGAATATTACCCACAGCGTGGCAGCAATTTCTGCTCTGATTTTACACTTCCTTTTTAGTCCCTTGGCTAACAAACCGGCCAGAAGTTGTGTCTGGAAAATCCCAACGTGGTTTGGGCAGCTAATATCGAGACAGAATATTGGGCAAGTAATTAAGATGGTTGGATAATTGTGAGGAATGTTAATTCTCCTTTTAGCTGGGAACAGGGATGGTTTGTGACCAAGCCCTGCTGTCAGGACGTCACATGAGGAGCGGGGGAGCGTGGGGGCCTGGCAGGTGCCCACACACATGACAAACCACAGAATCCTACAGAAAATTTCCGCTATTCTGGGAGCACTGCTGCTGTTCTGTACCTTTCACTGCCTTTGAAAGACGAGGAGGAGGATTATGATGAGGCACACAATGGGGATTATATGCATGTTTTTTCCAGAGGAGATGAGTCCTGATCTAAAACCCAATGAAGTTAATTCTAAGGTAGTTTCCAGCCCCTGTAACACTCCTCCAGCTCTGATAAGCCAGCTGACTGAAGCCTCTGTTCCAAATATGCTCTTTCCCCTCTTTTATTCTGGTGCCCTGGTGCACAGAGATGCTGAGCTACCAACTGCAGGGAATGGAATTATTATTCCCAGCAACGTGTGTGCCACTGGAGAGCAGGAGTGCCCAGTCCCACCTGCCAGCAGCTCCCACACATCCTGGTTACAGTCACATAAAACTTGATTAGAGAAAAACCAAAGTTTTTTAGGAACACATTCCTACCATCCCTGCCCTGTACAACCGGACTGTGGAGCCGCATCTTCCAAGAGCTGTCCATGGGCCTCTTGTTCTCAGCAAAATACTGAAGGAGCAAAGGCTGGGCTTCAGTCACACAGGGCGCAAATGCAAGCAGGACACACCTTTGGAGGCTGCCCTGGGAGCCCTTTCCCTGCACACAGCCTTTGGTGTGGGATGGCCAGCGGGGCAGAGAGGCTGAGGTGACCCGAGGAGCAGCGAGCCAGGGCAGGGATGGCACTGCCTGGGGGGACGATGTGCCCGAGGGGGCTCCACTGCATTTACCAGCCCATCACAGCCTTGGTGCGCCTGCTCTGCTCTCCTCCAGCTGCATAAAACTTGATTAGAGAAAAACCAAAGTTTTTTAGGAACACATTCCTACCATCCCTGCCCTGTACAACCGGACTGTGGAGCCGCATCTTCCAAGAGCTGTCCATGGGCCTCTTGTTCTCAGCAAAATACTGAAGGAGCAAAGGCTGGGCTTCAGTCACACAGGGCGCAAATGCAAGCAGGACACACCTTTGGAGGCTGCCCTGGGAGCCCTTTCCCTGCACACAGCCTTTGGTGTGGGATGGCCAGCGGGGCAGAGAGGCTGAGGTGACCCGAGGAGTGCGAGCCAGGGCAGGGATGGCACTGCCTGGGGGGACGATGTGCCCAAGGGGGCTCCACTGCATTTAACAGCCCCTCAGTGCCTTGCTGTGCCTGCTCTGCTCTCCTCCAGACAGCAGCAAGTCAGGAAGGACTTCCCACAAATATTTACAGAGACACGTGCTGCGGGACACGTTCCTCTGGTGCCAGCTGCACAGGGTGTGCTCTCCTGGGGGACACTGTCCCTCTGGTGCCACCTGCACAGGGTGTGCTCTCCTGGGGGACACTGTCCCTCTGGTGCCACCTGCACAGGGTGTGCTCTCCTGTGTGACACTGTCCCTCTGGTGCCACCTGCACAGGTCCCTCTCTGCTGTGTGACACTGTCCCTGGGCAGTGTGGCTGTGCCACCTGCACAGGGTGTGCTCTCCTGGGGGACACTGTCCCTCTGGTGCCACCTGCACAGGTCCCTCTCTGCTGTGGGCTGGGAGAGGCACGGCTGCAGGTTCCCACCTTGGGCACTGGCCACGCCACGCTGGGAGCAGCCCAGAGCCCTGCTCTGCTGAGCACCACAAAACTGCCCACATCCCACTGACACGAGGCCCCACACTGTGATTTGAACTAACAAATATTTCACGATGTCTGTGTGGAAACCTACAAATGAAAAAGAAATTACAGCAGGCACACGGTCCTCCGCCAGCAGAGTAGTAGTAAAAGGAGTTAAGAGACACTGAGGAGACATGGTTGCTTATCACAAATATTCTCCCAGAAAAATAATAATAATCATCAAAAATTGCATTTTAGGACATGGACATTAAGAATATGCTGCTTTAAAATGTGCTCTTTATCTCGGCGACAGCATGAGTGTACAGCATGTGACGGAGCAGTTGCCATGGCAATGCTCTTTAGTGAGCAGCAGCCTAAACAAGTGCATAAAGCCCATTTACAGCAGAGCATGTGCCAGGCCATGGAACTCGTGGAACACTGCCCCAGCCCGGGCCCTCCCAGACCCACAGAAACCCCAGCAGCATTTTCACAAGCAGCCTGGTCTGCTCCCCAGGCGTGCAGCACATCCCCATCCCCAGGAGATGTGTCCTGGAGATGGGGCACACGCCTGGCAAACCCCCTGGGGCTGACCTTGCTCCTGACAGCTGTGCCCACTGTGCCAGCCCCCTGTGCCACCTGCACGGGGTGGATCCCTGGCCAGGGGTGGTGCTGGGGGCAGGAGAGCCCAGCTGAGCTTTCCAGAGCTGTTTGAAGATGGAAGGTACGGGGGCACTGCCCTGCTCACCCCGTGGCACCTGGGGTCCTCCACGGCTGCTGGAGGATGCCAGCAGTGCCCCAGCGAGCTGCAGGGTCTGCTCCCAGCCAGGAGCTCCCCCAGCAGCTGGGAATGGCACCCCAAGCCTGGCACAGGCAGGGGATGGCACCACAGCCCAGGAGCCAGAGAAGCCCCTGCCCTGCTCCAGCACAGAGCACTGCAGCAGCAGCCACAGTGATGTGTGAGCACTGCAGCAGCCACAGTGATGTGTGAGCACTGCAGCAGCCCCAGTGATGTGTGAGCACTGCAGCAGCCTCCACAGCAGGGGTGCTGGGGCTGGGGGTGCTGGGCACGGGCAGGAGCAGCTCTGGGGGTACCCAGGCAGGTCCCTCCTGCCGTGCCCACCGAGGCCCTGCACCACCACAGCCCCGGGCTATGACCACACATTATTCCTCCACCAGCCCTGCAAGCCACTCTCCAAAGGATCGAAGCAAGAGGAGGGCAGAAAACTAAGTTTTCATTCTTCTGTCATTTCCAAAACTTGTTTGCAAACATTACATTTTTATTTTACTTATTTAGGGAAAATTACACAATTCTTCATAGCACAGTTTAAAAATAACTCCACTATTAATGCAGGCCCTTTATTTAATCACTGGCTAATTTACTCCTGACAGAAAGTAAATTCCACTATTTTCTGTGAGGCTTTATGAAATTGCCATCATTTTTAATTAATTCTTAATTAAAATATATTACACCACAGCTTCTACCCATCTCTCTTGATATTCTAACATAATCAATTCAAGACCATTTACATATCATTAATTAAAAGCCTTCCTCTCTCATCCTTAAAATCATAATGAGGCTCTATTTCTCATTAGCAGCCTTTAAGGGATAAAATAACAATACAGACAAGAATGAATGGTAATTTCAAAAACCTCTTTTCTGCTCTTGCAGCCCCTCGACCTGGACGGTGACACCGCCCAAGTTTGCTGCCAGAGGAGTTCCCGAATGTTTGGCAAAAGCAAACCCTGAGACCAGGAGCTCTGCAGCCCTCCACAGTGCCTCGAGTCGTGTCTGACCCAGCCCTGGTGGCTCCCCCAGCCCTGGCACTGTCCCCTTGGGGTGGGGACAGGGGTGGGACACACGCCCTGCCCGGCTCCGTGCCAGGACCTGCCCGGCACCGGCCCCAGCCCAGACGGGGGCTCCAGGGCTGCTCCAGGGATGCTCCAGGGCTGCTCCAGCCCCAAAGCCAAGAGTCACCAGCAGAACAGGCTCATTGGTGACTGCAAAAAGGTCTCAGATCCCAGGACTGTAAACGTGGGAACAGCGAGCAGGGGAAGCTGCAGCTCACATGGGCAGCTGTGTGCCCGTACCTGCCCGTGCCAGGTGAAACCCAGCGGTGCTGGGAGGAAGGGCTGATGCAGACACCACAGAGTTAACTCCCAGCAATTAAACTCCAGAGCCAAGGTACGTCTCACACCTTCATAAACCAGCTGTGATATATCCTGCTACTGTAAAGAATTACCATTTATTGATAATGAAAGGTAAAAATTAACCGCCTATTCAACGATCCCGCTCCTCTTCCAGGAGTTTAAAACCACAGACATTTCAGAAAAGATTTACTGCAGCTCCTGGCATTGAACCTGCTATTTTAAATGTTTGGGCTGCGAGTGAGGGAATTAATACAACTTCCACTGTGATTGTTTTTATGATTAGTGTAAAATAAAATTTCATGGTGTATCCTTTGCCTTGAGCAGCTGGGCCAAGCGCTGCCTTTTCCTGCTCAAGAAGGGGCTGAACTAAACCTTGATTTGTTATTACCTTTTTTAACACGGTTTATTATTCCAAGCAATTCCTAGGTAGACCCTGAGCAGGGAAAAGAAGCAGAGCCAGGATCAGAGAGTGACAAAAAACAACACAAGTAATAGACAAAAAATCAGATCTATGTCTGGGGAATGTTATGCAGAGTTATTGTCACCAACATTAACGATATCTAGGTGCTGCATATCAGGCAAATCAGATTTATATCACTGTCTTCTGCCAATTGCAGGTGCTCCACCACAACTTGTCAAGACAGCCTGTCTGAGTCTTCACACGTCAGACAGAATCACAGCACTTGGTGTTTTGGTCTGTTGACAGCAATTTATTTTGATGTGTTGTCACAATACGGAATTCTTCGAGGCTCTACACCACAGTGCCAGCGAGTCCTACTGTACTTTCCTGCTGCCAGATGCTACAGGTTCGTGGAGGGAAAAAACACTGACAATTTACAAAAAAAAAGGGAAGAGAAGGGAGACTTTGTAAGTGTGCTGAAGGCATTGCAGCCAAGATGTGCCCCGGGAGCACGGTCAGGGGACAGCACCCCCTGCCCCAGGGGAGTCCCACGGCAGGGACAGGGGACAGGTGTGCCAGGACACCTGAGCCTCTCCAGAGGAACCCCTGCCCTCGCCCACCGAGGCCCAGGCCTGCCCATGCCATGGTGGCACTGCTCAGGTTATTTACATGGAGCCGTGTGTGGCACAGGAACGTGAGCTTGGGAATTTCAGGAACTGCCACAGCGTGGGCAGTGGGACAGGGCAGGTCCCGGGGTATCGCTGTCCTCCCCTGGTCCCTGTGCAGGTTACCCAGCCGCAATGGTCACTGCTCAGCTGGAATAAATACACTGACTCCAGGAAGGGAAAGTATTTAGGACTTAATTTTTCATCTGCTGTTTGGCTCAAACATGAGCACACTTCCCACTTGGCAGCAGGGTTCCCAGGGGGATGGGGACACTGCTGGTGCCAGGGAAACCTTGGGGGGTGCCCACTTAGGGCAAGGGAGCATCCACAGACATCAGCACCAGCCTGCACGTCCCACATGTCTGCATGCATTTGTCCAAGGATGAGACAAAGTCCAAAATATATCCATTTTCTTGCCCTAAATAAAAAGATTTGGTTTTGTCCAAGACATCTGTGTCACCCCAGCAGGTGCCTCTGATGTGGCCCCCAAAGCCCCCAGACTGGCCCACTTTTCCCAGGCTTCTCCCTTTAAGAAGACAGCAGTTGTCTGACCACATCCATCCTGAATCCCAAGCTACATTTCTGGATGTGGAGCTATTTAGATGTGGGGCTTCCCCCTGGCCCCACTCTCCCCTCCTGGCTGTGCCTCCCTCCCGCCCTGCAGGCTGGCAGAGAAGCATTTCCTGAGGAGAGAAACAGACAGATTACAAGGAAAAAGGTTAAAAAAAGAAAGAGGTAACTACTAGTGGGGAATTCTTTTCAAGGACTGCTTGATTAGAAACAACCACATTCATATTCAAACCTTTTAGAACCAAGTTGCCTTTCTCAACAAGGTGTCTCTGCGGATATTTGCCTGGCTTTGTTATGGGACTCCTGACACTTCTAATAGAGCTTCCAAATAAAAAAACCCAGTGCATTTGTACTGCCAGGCAATAACCTTCACGTTTTACTCTCCATTCATAATGAAAATTAAGGGCACATGACCTGCATGCTAGGTGGCTTCGAGGACCACAGGCAAGAAAATGTAGCAAGAGTGTGTGGTGAGCATGTCGAGGGACACTGAATTGTGCAGGGGACGCCAGCCAAACACGCTGGGCCAGCCCAGCACCACCTCGAGAGGCTGGCTGGCAGGAAAAGCATTCCTGCTCTGCAGCAACACCGCATGGAAATCTGTTTGTGATTATTTTTCATTCAGAAATATGATACAACAAAGATATCACTATTATTCTGTGTTTCTACTGGAGGAAAAAACACCTAATGCAATTTGATCCCATAGCAAAGCGCAGCGCTCACAGGAAGGAAGGCTGTAATTTGACAATCAACCCTTATGGAACAAACCTGATGTGCTGAAATGTTTATTCCAGAAGAAATACTTCCAGAGAATATTTCAGTGAAATCAGGTGAAAAGTAGAACATTGATATAAAATATACCAGCACTCAGGAAGTAACTGTTAGTACCACTTTGTCTGCAGCTGGGACTTGGCTCTGGACAGCAGAGCCCACTCTGGGAGCCAGCTCAGCCAAGGGCAGCCCCCAGTGCCCAGCCCCTCGGGGTGGGGGACAAAAGGATTTAAAAAAAAATGGTGGGCAGCAGGAGACCTGCCTGGGGGTCCTGGGCTGTTCTGGAGAAAGGGACCAGCTCTCTGGGTTGTGTCCAGGGCTCCTTGTGCCATGGCCACAGGACTCTGCCAGCCAAGAGTGGGGAGCAGCAGCGCTGGAGCAGGGCAGGGATGGGAGCACCAGTGCTTCCTAACAACACCATGTGTGTGCCTGGTGTGAAAATCTGTGCAAACGTGGGAGAGCACAGGCATGTGCCAGTGCCAGGGAGGAGAGCTGGGGCTGAGGGCTCGGCGTGGCAGCCTGCCACTGCGGCCTCATGTCGCAGCCATGCCGTAACCACACGGAGTCAATGACGCGGACACCAATTAACACATGCCACTCCGATCTGCCTTCCCGGGCCATACTTTATTAAACACTTCAGATGTAATTGAACAACGCTGCTCCACAATTAAGCACCACACAGTCCTGTACTTTAAAACAAAAGCTATGACAGTTCTGTACTCTATTAGCACTGGTAGATACTGTGTAATGTAGTAAGTAATTAAAAGCTAAAACTACAGTACTGGAACAATCCTAATCAGGCTCCAATTCCAGTAGCAATACAAGTGTATTAATTTTTTTAACACGGTGCAAGTACTTTAGCATTATCCTACGAAACCTACATGTTGCCTGCTCCAAGAATAACCAGACATCCTCTTTTTCTGCTGGCAAGCAGGATGAAACCTGTGACAGTGCCAGAGCAGCACCAGCGAAGACACCAGCTGTCCCCACGCTGCAGGGACAGGGACACGGTGCCCGGAGCAGGGCATGCCCCCGGCTGGGGGGTCACCCCAGAGCACGGCGCAGGGACAGCCCCGGGGCACGGCCGCTCCTTCCCCGCAGGGACAGCCAGCAGCTGCTCCCTGGGGGCAGCTCCGGAATTCCTGGGAACAATCTACTGGCTTGCAAATTTAAAACCACTAAATTTAAAACCACTTCTAAGCACATGGTGGCATGTACATTTCTGATAGGCTCCCATTAACTTTGTTATGCAAGTTTGGAGATTTAAACCATTACAATTTCTGTATTGTGATATAGTTGCTATGGCTTCATCGCTAAACTCCATCTTGCATACCTACGGAATGGGATGAGGACAGAGAAACTGCAATGGAAGCCAAAGAGAGGCTTAAAGGACTGCAAGGAAGTGTGAATTCATGGAGACAATTCCAAGCTACCCTTTTGTCCTCCCTGGCAGAAGAAACGTGAACCAAAATACAGACCCTGCACCTGGCTCCCTCCAACCACGGGGATCAAATCCAGCACTGCAAACACAGCACTTACTGCCAGCACCGAGTGCAGACACTCGACCAGCCAAGTGACCTTTTCTCCATTCAGCAGTCTCTTAAAAGCAAAATTTGTTGTGAAGGCTTTGTGCTTAAAGAATGTATGAATTTATGTCAAATCCATCAGTCCAGGGACTGATAATTGCTCGGGTTGAGATGGCACTGGAGCCAGGCACAGAGAGAAGGAAAGGGAATACACCAGTTATTTATTAACTTGAGTCCCCAAAGCCTTGTTATATTCCCAAATCACAACCCTACTGGCATAAGAGACTGCTGAGATGGAAATCTCTTAACAGCTGCCTCTCCTGCTCCCGAGCCAGTGCTCCCCTCTGGCGCAGAGTGATGAGGTGGCTTTAACGCCCGCTGGAGGAGCAGAATTTAATGCGCCCCATAAAAAAATCATGTACTGCCCTAAAAATCCAACAGCACTCCTCTGACATTCGAGTGCTTCAGACCTGAGGTTTGCATCTGAAGTCTCCCCTCTCCTGGGCTGGTGCTGTGGAGCAGGATGGACGAGCCCCCCAAGCCCCAGGTCTGCTGCACCCCGTGACCCCCTGCACCCAGAGCATGCTGAGCAGTGATGCCAGCTCTGCTGACCCTGCTCCTAAAGAAGTTCTGAGATTACGCCTCCAGGCTTAAATGGGACTTAAGTGCTCCCTTAGCCTTCTGCTGGCACAGGGCAGGTGGTGGGTACAGAAAGCACTACAGGAATCAATGAAACCAGCCAAGGTAATGAGGGGAGAAGCCACCTTCACCTGTAAAGCAAGGAAATGCACTGATTTTAAAAACAAAACCACAAAATCTGTGTTGCCACACGTATGGTTTGATGCTGATTATTGTACAGAAATGAATTTGGGATTTATGTCATTAAGGATGAAAATCTCCAAGATCCTTGCAAGCACAGGCATCTTTCAGATACAAAAAACAATACTTAATAATTTTGACTGGTTCTGGAAACCAGCCTCCTGGCTTTCAGAGGGTTTTTTACGCTTGTTGATTCTGGCTTGTAAAGGAGAAGCTCCTCAGGAGGAGTGCTGGAACCAAGTCCCACAGCTATGTGCAAACATCATCCTGTGAAACCCCACCCAGCAGAGCTGCCATCGGTGTAGTTCGTAATCCTAGATTTGAGCAGCTTTTCTGACTGCAAGCTGTCTGGGTAATTGCTAAGCTGTCTGCGAATTACTATTGAACTCTGTCCTTTTTTATCTCACTGACTGACTACTATTTGTTATTAGTCCAAGTAATAATAATATATTAATGCACATGCTTAATATACAGAAGTGTATGTTTGTACTGCAACTGCACTGCACTCTGCACTCTGCAGCGTGGGGAAGCACCGTGAGCAGAGCCAGCAGTCACACAGGGACCCAGCTATCATCTTCCCAAAGGCCACACACCCCACAGGCTCAGTACTCACTGATTCCTGCACATCAAATGCTTTGCTCTGACTGGCAATGCTGCAAAACTCAGGGAACTTGCTTGCCTGGCCTCTCGCTGCACCAGGCTGTGGATGCACGTCCCAGCCCCACGCCAGCTCGCGGTCCCTGGGAAGGGGCTGTGCTGCCTGCAGGAGTGTTTCCTGGCACACAGGCAGGCTGCAGCTGCAGCCAGCTGGGCAGAAGAGAGGGGTGAGGCACTGGCAGCTCCCAGTGCTCCTGGCTGGGGACACTCAGCTCCATGGATGTCCCTTCCCAGCCCCCAGAGCACTGAGTCCCTCCCTGAGCTGCCCCCAGGAGCTGATGTGCCAGGTCTGCCCTCCCAGTGCTGTCTGTGTAAATTCTATTAACCAAAATATGGGAGAGTATCTGCACCATATTTATCACTGCAGCAGCACCTGGCAGCAGCTCCCACCTTCACACACAGCATCTGGGCACTGGACCATGCTCAGAGCTGGTGCAATTCGTTCACTTTCAAAGGAAAGCTGGGAAAGTTGACTTCAGAAAGGAATTCTTTTTTGTTGACCTCTCCACAAAAAGAGCGAAATGACCTGACTAATAGGGTTAAACATCCTTCTCCCGAGGCAGCAGCTGCCAGCCTGGGCCAGCCACAGCTCTGCTGAGCATGCCTGCAGCTGCCAACTAACTCATGGGGAAGCAGAGCTAGAGAATGGCAGCGGTCGATAAATTTAATTCCTTATTAGCAAAACACTAATCAATAATCCAAACCAAATTTTTTTTTCTTTCTTCTATATTTTATGCTTATTTGAGATGGGGAAAAGAGACAAATTACCACTACACTGTCATTGGAGAGTTACTGCCATGAGGTTATGGTTCAAGAAAATTAGAAAGCCGAAGTCCAACTAGAACTTCACCTGGCTACTGCCTGAGAGGCAATCAAGTGCTTCTATAAATACATTAGGAACAAAGCAGGGCTAAGGAGGACCTCTGTCACTTACTGGGTGTGGGGGCAACCACAGTGAGAAAGGATGAGGAGAAGGCTGAGGCTCAGAGGGAACCCCCTGGCTCTCCATAACTGCCTGGAGGAGGCTGGAGCCAGGTGGGGTCAGCCTCTTCTCCAAGCAACAGGTCAAGAGCTTCAAGCTGAGCCAGAGGACGTTCAGAGTGGATATTGGGAAAAATAAAAGACTTGACAGAGGGGGCTGTCAAGTCCTGGCACAGCTGCCCAGGGCAGTGGTGGGGTCCTGATCCTGCAGGGATTTCAAAGCCATGTGTCTGTGGCACTGGGACGTGGGTTACTGGTGGCCTTGGCAGTGCTCGGTGAACGGTCGGGCTCAGGGCTTTTCCAACCTGAATGATTCTGTGATTAGCTGTTCTTTAATTACTCCCTGAACCTGGTAGTTAGTCACAGTGCAGATGAAGCTCTTGATGGAGATGACCTGACAACAGTTAATTGTAAACTTGATATAAACAACACTCATTGATGTGTTTTTCTTAAACAGGAATCATGAACTGATTTCTCATGTTGTGGGGCTTTTCCTTTTTGCCAGCTCATCATTCTGTCTCCCATAAAGGCTGAAAATTCAAACTTGTGTGGTTATTGAACCATTGCACCCTTCCCCCAAAAACGTGTTTCTCAACCTTCTGTTTGGAAAGAAAAGTCTCACATTAAAAAGAGCCAAACTCATTTTTAAAATAAGCTTCATATGTGCAATTCTGGGGCATTTATGATACAAAGCTGTTACTGGTATCAGTGATGTTATCACTATCATGATGTCATTGTTAAAAGTCCTTATTCTGGGACTTTGATTATTTTTTGTCCTTATTCCAATGTAGAACAACTGCCATTTTCTTCTGAAATTGGCCACTTCAGCACAAACTGCTCCCTCTAGAAGACTGAGTGGAAGAGCTCAGTGTGTTTGGAGTATCTTGGCCTAGATCCAGATCCCTGAATCACTGATCAAAATTCTGGAGGCAACCAAAATAGTAAAAAACAGAAGAGTATAAACCCTGGGTGTGAGAGCCTGGCCTGGCCTTCAGTCCGTGCAGAGGCTGAGCAGGAGGGCTGCTGCTGTGGGAGATGGGGCTGCACGGCCACGGAGCATCGCCGCAGCCGTGATGGATGGGCTGCAAAATTGTACCAAGAACAGTAAAAGACGTGAACTTTCTGATTAAAGATGAAGAAGTAGGTGATTAGCAATCTGCAGGGAACTCGAGGCTTGGCCACGCTCTGCTGGTCCAGGAGACGTGGGCAGTGCTTGGCTGCAGGGGTTGAGGACCCAGCACGGCTCAGACCTTGCTCCAATATCAAAAGTCCTGATTACTGATGAGTTATTAGATAGAGCCATCTCAAGGATTTTTAAAAAACACACCATTTGTATTCAAATATTTCATTTCCCAAGCCCCTTTCACTGCAGCAGCAGTCACACACGCTTTCTCATGTAAATAATGCCTCAAAACAATCACATGATAATTATTCAGTCCAAACCAAACAACAACTACTAATTAAACTGAATAGAAAACAGTGCAGCAGAGAAAAGCCTGCAAAGGGCCTCATGTTGTTCGCAGCAATTCTAACCTAAAATAAATGCTGTGAGCAGGAAGGTGCCATGTAGGGAGCTCCACCTAACTTGTTGTGTTGTTATTTGCACAGTTTTAATAGGATTTTTCTATTAATCTGTGACAAACCATGAAATTTTATATTTTCACCATGACCAAGCCATGAAATTCACCAACTTTGTCCATGATTTACATTGGGTCATAGCTATAAGGTCTGTTATGCTTTTTAACTAAATAACTACTGCAGCTTCCCCTTTGGATGGAATGAAGAATTTGCCTATAATTAAAGCAGGAATTGTTAACTGCTGGCAGTAAAAGTTTACAGCATTGTTTGACAGTCACAAAGATAAGCCAGTAAAACCCTGGGATGCTGCATCTACCTGCGCTTCCCAGCCCCCCCAACAATAGGGTTCTATCTCTCAGCATCACGAAATCAATCTCAGATTAGGTAATGAAATATGCACCAGCCTTTTCCCAGAACCTTTGACAAATCACACACAATCCTAAATCTTCATAAATCACGATTAAAGACAAGTATATCATCACCAACGCATATATCTTTCCATGCCTGACCCAGAGACTAATGAGAAAAGGCCTAGACTATCTCATCTGATTAATTAATTCAAAATGTCTGCTGTTATTCAAATGTGAGGCTGGTATTATTTGAATAACACTTGACAGCAGTGCCTGAAGATATCATTTCTGATTTGTGAAGCTGCTGCTGCATAACTGATGATAGTTTATGAAAATGTTCCATCGAAGCTGCTTTTCTTGGCACAACTGTGAAAGATTTTCTGGAGAGAAGGTTTTGTGTCAGTAGTTGATGCTGCTAACATTGTCAAATATTTCCAAAATCTGTAACATCTTGGAAGCCCTTTTTTCCTGAAGCCTTGTTGAATATTAGCTTCTTCGTTCTCTAAGAAATAAATATCTATATATATATATATATATATATATGTCTGCAGCAAAGGCAAAGGCAGCTGGGTTTGACCCTTTCCATGCTGCCTGCTCCTCACCAGGTTGGGGGAACAGAACATCATCTCCCACAGCCAAGGAAAGGCTCAGGGAGCCACCTGCTCTGCCAGAGCTCTTCACACACTGTGTCCCATGGGGCTCTTAGGGCTATTTTTAATAGATGGGAAAGAGCAGTACTATAGTTCCACAATAAGCTGTGCATGAGCATTAATTTTGCAGGGCAAGAGCAAGGCCTCTGGCTGGTGGGTGGCTGTGGTGGGCCCGTGCTGGCGTTGCCATGCAGGTCCAGCTGTGCCAGGACAGTCCCATCTGCTCTGAGGACAAAGCCAATGCCCATCTTGTCTGATGGACAAAGCCCTGGGCAGGAGGAACAAACCCTGGAGTCTCTGCTGCCCTGCAGGGAGCCTGTCCTGCACTGCCCAGCTCAGCTAACGTGGCAGCCTCAGCTACTCAGGTGGTCCCACTGGCGTGGTCACCAGGCACAGGTTTATTTGTCTGTCCCCTCTTTTCCCAGCTGCAGTGCCACTGAGCACTGGTGGCTGCACAGCAGGGTACCTGCTCTGCTGAGCACCTACAGAGGCACGAGCTGCAGGTGCCAGTGCCAAAGGATCACTGAGAAATCAAGGCTGTGCCACCAAACCCAAACCCTGCCGCTGCAGGTGCGGGGGTCTCTGTTGCAGACCCCAAGGAGAGCAGACTCCTGGTGGTCTCAGAAATGCACACAAAGCAGCTTCCTCTGCCTCAAGCCACGCACACGTGCTCCAGAGAGAGTTCTGCTCCCCGGGGAATGCTTCGGCTACCTGGGGAGTTTGTTCCAAACCAAACTCACAGCAAAGGCTCCAGGGTTTCTCCTGAAGTATTTATGGACTGAAATGTGCCGAGACTCCTGCCCAGCACATGAAGGGAGGAAGCTGGGTTAATGCAAATGCAGAGCAGCTGCCCACCCAGGCTGAGCTTCCAGTGGTGCTGGAGGGCCTGATCCATCCAGACCAGGGAGGGACAGCTCACAGCACACCCCAGGGAGGGCAAAGATGCTCAATACTTAATGTTATAGCACCTGTAATAAAGCCATGGGAGCGGCATTCTGCAGGTCACTGGGCCTTTGAAGCACTACTATTAGAAACAATTTAAATTACAACTCTGTAAAAACAATTTTTTAACAGAAATCTTAATTTTTAAATTTTCTTTTTCCAGGAGATGATAATAATAATTTTATTCTAAATACACCATAGCATGAAATACCTACAACTCGTTATAATCAATTTTATTGTGGAATGTGAATGTGGTGCCAGGCTCATACCAGTGTTAAACTGGGCTGTTCTGAAGCCATGGAGCCATAAGCACTAAAGAAGAGGATGTAAAATGTATGGACTAAACCAAATATAAATCAATCATTATGACAGAAGTAGCACTTATTTGAGAGTCAGAAGTGAACAAAATATTCTGTGTCAGCAAAATGTCTCCTGTCAAAACCTGCTCTTTAAAATTTCACTACAATGTGCTGAGACAAATGTCCTTTGCAACTCCGTGGAAGGAAGCATATTCTAAGTCTTCATAATTCAACCCTTCCCCGTTTTCAGGCAACAAAGCAAGCCTGAAAGGGTTCAGCATTCCTGCTGGTGGGGTAAATGCTGCACCTCCATCCCTGGCGAGCAGAGTGCTGCTGCTCCTCCAGCCAGCGCCCACCAGGACAGGCAGCACCCCTGACCCAGCCAGCCAGAGCGTGGGGAGGGGGCACCCACAGTGCCCCGTGTGCTGCCCATCTCGTGGGGGCACCCACAGTGCCCCGTGTCCTGCCCATCCTGAGCAGTGCAGTCAGAGCTCGTGGGGGCACCCACAGTGCCCCGTGTCCTGGCCATCCTGCAGCATGAGAGCTCGTGGGGGCACCCACAGTGCCCCGTGTGCTGCCCATCCTGAGCAGCACAGAGCTCGTGGGGGCACCCACAGTGCCCCGTGCCCTGCCCATCCTGAGCAGTCAGAGCTCGTGGGGGCACCCACAGTGCCCTGTGTGCTGCCCATCCTGAGCAGTCAGAGCTCGTGGAAGCACCCAGAGGATCCCAGCTCCCTTCAGCCCTCTGTCCAGAGCCTCCCACTCCCTCCCTCTGCACCATTTAGAGCAGACCATTTATCTTTGATTAAATTATAAATGTTTGAGCCCAGTTAAGTCTTACAACTGAGCGATCTGGGAGAATGTCGTCTTTCCTTCCTCCCCTTTATCCTTCCCAAACACATCACGCGTTCCTGAGGAGTTCTGCATTATGTCACTCTTCAGTATATAAAATAAAGGGCAGGCATCTAAATCAGGTCTCTGTTCTTCCTTACTTGGGATGACAGCACAAGCTGAACACTTTTGGTGGTTACACTGTTTGCCAATCTGCCACTACCTTAAGATACATAAAAAACCAAATTTAAGACTTCAAAAGGGTGACTCCATTTATGTCATCGTGCTCAAGAAACAGCAACATTTTCCAATTTGAAAATGCCAGGGGAACATGCAGTGGTCTGTGAGATGTCCCATACTATCGGGAAGTGCAAATGTAACAAAGGTTTCACATTTACCCATTCAAAAGAAGAAACGAATTTTTTTTTTCAGTTATATGTTTTAAATTGGACACAATCTGCCATAGTCTTTAAACCAGCAGAATTAAAGGTCTGGAATCTACTGCAACTTCTAAAAAATCAAAAACCAGTGGAGAGGACAAAGGCAAAGCAACGGCTTTTGGCAACAACCTCTTCTAACTCGAGTCTATTTTTGCAACTGTAGACATTAAAAAACCTGTTTGAAGATTAAAAATGCATAAAACTCGCAATTGACATTTATTTCCTGGAAAACAATCTATTTTTTCAGAGATGGTTTTTCCAGAAGATGATAAACTCCTTCTCCTTATGTTGTGCCTTAAGACATCATGTGCTTTTATCCTTTAGCAAAATATGAACCAGCTCCAAGGCTGACAATGCCAAGAACCATGACAAAATGGATTATTAATGAGAAACTGATCTCCAGAACTCTATTAATTTATGTCTTCCTGTCGGATCCCAAAGATGTATCAGCCCTCTCACTCAAAGAAAAAAATGCCAACATTGTACTTTGTTTTAAAGTTCTGCTTAGATGAAGAATTCATTATCCAAAGCAGTGTTGTGTTATTTCAGGCTCCTTGTAGAATAAAGATTCTTTATCAAATAGCTTAAAAAGCCACTGACAAGTGTGAGGATCTTGCAAAATATATTTACATCAACAATTCAATGAGGAATCTTGGATTTTTAACCTTTTTTTTTCTTTCCTCGGCAACACTCCTCGCCTTGTTCTGACCTCTCAGCACTTTGGAAATGGAGACCATGAAATTCCATCTGTAAAACCTCAGAAAAACTAACACAATGGTGAGCTTTTGAAATTCTTAATTGTACTAATTATTCCACTGAATATAACGATCTCACATGTAAACAGAAGAAATCCGATTTCTTCATTGAGCAGGAACAGCAAACAGACAAAATATCCTTTTAAGCCTCCCTGAAAAAATCTATCTAATCTGTGCTTATCATAATATTTATGAAATAAAAAACAGAGAGAAAAAATTGCTGTAATGTACTCTGGATGACCTCTGCTTGTGCGAGAGAATGAAAACAGCCTTTTGCTTTTCAATCCCCATCAAAGTGGAGTTAAAGGAGGGACAGCATTCCCTTGCTCACTGCCATTAATCATTGCTTTCTTCAAGCAAGTGCGTATTAATTTCTGTCATCCCAAACATCATCGAGTATTGTTACAGCACCGTTCACTCCTCATTCACCACCAGTTGTTACCAGTTTCCCTACACTGAGCAGAGACAGGGTGAATCGTGTGGATTTCAGTGGTGGAGGCCTTTATCCCTGGGGTGCTGACACCAATTAAGCCATTTCAAGAAGAAATGAGAACAGGCGCAGCCCTCGGCGGTAACAAGAGCTCGCACCCAGCCTGGCCGGGTGCCACCGCTCCCGCGCGGGCAGCAGCAGCACCCAAAAACCAGCCTGGCCTCTGCCACCCCTGGGGCTGGGCAGTGTGTGACCCTCACTGCTGGGCTGGCAGAGCTCAAACCAGCCTGGCCTCTGCCACCCCTGGGGCTTGGCAATGTGTGACCCTCACTGTTGGGCTGGCACAGCTGAAACCAGCCTGGCCTCTGCCACCCCTGGGGCTGGGCGATGCACGACCCTCACTGCTGGGCTGGCACAGCTGAAACCAGCCTGGCCTCTGCCACCCCTGGGGCTGGGCAGTGCACGACCCTCACTGCTGGGCTGGCACAGCTGAAACGGGAGCGGGGCACGAGTTCCTGTTCCTTTGCTCAATTCCAGCACGACACGTACACATACACAAATTACAGTGATTTTACCATTGATCTGTAACAAATACCCGAAATATGAAAATTAACTGAGTCTGCCTGATTTATAACATTGTTCCAGCTGTCCAGCACCCTGCACTGCCAGCCTGGCATCCCCTTTCGTTTGGGAACCAAAGAAATCTCACATTTCAATAAAGGTACCTCAAAGCCTTAAAATCAACACACTTAATGAGTTTAATTAATACCATTTGTACCTTGCTAAAGTGTATGTAAGGATTTATCAAACTCTCTGGCAATAGTGTTGATTTTTTCTGACCGCTTTAGACCCAATCATTCTCCTTCTTTCAGACATTTACATCTGCTTTTAAGTTTTTATGGTTGCCTGTTGGCAGGCAGCAAAGTGGAGCTGTCGATGCTGCTGCAGAATAATGCAAGGTTTGTTATGAATTAAATATTAGAAACCTTAACGCAGCGGCCAATAAGAATTATTTGCCTTATTAAAGCAGCAGAAGACGCTGATTAAATTTTCATTGCATTGCAGTCTTTTTCCCATTTCTGCTTTCAATTCATCATTCTAATGTATGAAAGGCTTGCCGAATAATGGCATGGGGACTTAATTTCTGGAATGCAAATATGGCAAAGAAAATACCATAAATACCCTCCCAGAAAACATTAAACAGTCAGTTCTAATTAAGTGAATACTAACTAAGTAAATATTCTCTTAAAGGGAAAAAAAAAATCAAGATATCAAGAATTCCAAGAAGGAAAACTCTAGAAATAAAGGCACACAAAAATTAAAGGGAGCTTTGATTATCTGGATTTCACAGGAGGAAACTAAGTATGGTTAAACAACTGAGTTTTCAGGTACTGCGAGAAATGTCTGTGCTCATGAGTGAGACTCAGAAGAGGCAGCCGTGTTTTGATTAACTGCGGCTGCAGTTGGTCGGTGCTGTGAGTAAATCCGCGCCGGTGCGTGCCAGCTGTAGCGAGGCTGTGCAAGTCAGGTGATCCAGATGTGTTGGTTCTATAAAGCAACACAGTGCAAGAGGGCTCAGTTTCCTGGCCTGGCACCCTGCAGCAGCAGCGTTCCTGCAGGGGGAAGAGGGCTCTCATGGCACACTGGCATTGGCACAGCGGCACCGGCGCGGCACCGGCACAGCAGCCACACGAAAGCGGCATCCCCGTGTCCTATCCTGAAGGTTGTTCACGTTTCTGCCTTAATGTGCATCAGGAAGAAAATGAACTTCAAGTATCCATTTCCCCTAGAGAAAATCTCTTCCCTGAAACTCTGCAACTAATGAAATGGGGATCTATAAATAGCAGCATCATTACCATGAGAGCACTTGCTTTGTGCCCGGCTCTGCCTCTGACCCTCTTTACACTAATAACCAGTGGGCTTCCATTGCATTCCTCCGTAGGATGATCAATATTAGGACAGTTAAAATGTGATGTACATTTAAGCCACGGGGTGTATTTACTCACCGGCTTGCTCACACGCGGAGCACAATGCAGCGGGTCCTGCCTCTCCCTGCTCACCCGTTCTACAGAATTCCTCATTGTCTCAAACGAGGGGAGAGCTGCTCTGGAACTCCTCTGACGGTACCAAGGCGCACGTCGTGACAAGACAAAAGCCATAACACACCTGAAACGTTCCCTGATGAAATCTCTCGATGAACCTCATTAAAATGGTTACTCCACTCCAAATATTATCTACTGAGGCACCACTGTAGTAAACTCTTCCTAAATTGTGCAAGTGAGCATTTAATCAGGGAACGCAATGGTTTGGAAGTGTGGTTTAGGTCTAGTCAAACCCCCAGTATTTTCCAATTATGATGGATCCTTTCCAATAGTTAACCATCATTTAATTTCACTGTGTACTGTAAATTCAGCTGTCCTAAAGGACAATGCAGTTTGTGAATCCAGGGTAAAAAGGAACTATTTATTAGTTGCCTATGGAATATTCTGCTACTGCCTATAATTTATTGATACTGAGATATTTATGCTGCCCTTCATTAAAGGTAAATATTCAGTTACATTTGCATCTCCCATATACAAAGAGTTCAATTGTTCTGCTAATTTCATATCTCTTAAAATAAATATGATAAAACGTTCCAGTGGGTGGATGAGTTTAAAGGCTTTTATTCTCTGTGACAAAATTATTGATGACAACATATCATAAATGGCACTTACTCCATATACACATGTCACAAGAAAATGTAAAATATTAGAACACTTATGCATGCAGGAACATTTACTTTTTAAATGAAAATATAACATCCCAATTTTAAAAACCATGTGGTTAAATCAAGAGAATGCATATAGAGAAAACAGAGGACATGAAATTCCACACGTGCTTGTGCTGATTTTCTTTTTGCTTACAGGTACTACACAGGTACTCAAATGTGATTGACTTTATTTAAGCCACAAAACACTGAGTCCCCCAGCAAAGCCCAGACAAATGGCACAGCCACACACAGCTCACAGCGCGCCGCCGACTGCTCTGGCTCCCAGAGGTACTTGTTCAGTGGCATTTTTTTCTGTTTGTTATCACCCTTTAACTTATTAAATATTAAACTAGCTGAGAAATCTGCGTTTTATATCAAAATCAGCAGTCCAAGCCAGTAAAATGTATTTAGAAGCTCCTGGCCAATTGTGCTGGTGTGACTCCAGAGGCTGCACCTCTGCTGAGCACACTGTTATCTGCTCCAGACAGCGCTGGGGGATGTTTGGAACACGCTCCCAGGATGAAGACTTGCGTGTTCCAGTCTTGTTTAAATCATCCAGACATACCTCCGAGAGCCTAAAAACGGGTTATTGCAAACGGCATGGGTTTTTGTATTTTAATATGATTAATATTGTGAGACACACAAAGATATATGAAAGCAAGGATTTAAGAGAAATCAGCTGGGGAAGTAGAGCTTGTAAAATGCAACCAACACCATGTGAAAATACCAGGCAGCAAAGGTTGCAATTTAAAGGAAGTAACAGCAGAATTCTCAGCACATGGTGGGGAGAGCAATGGCATTTTTACTGGGGCTGAAAAACAGAAGTGTTTGCTGATCTGTGCCAGCAGCTGAACTTTCAGGCCTATTTGTAAATAAAATCAAAATTGCAACTTCAGGTCCATGGATTCCCCTTGCCGCGGGCCTAAGGCGGAGGAATAGGCAGGAGCTGGGCGCTTCCCACAGCCGGGATTTGGAGAATTTCAGAGTTAAATAAAGCAGATTTGTAACTGGCAGGATCCTCTCAGCACCGACGTGGTTCTTGCTCTGAGGCAGCCGATGGAGCAGAGCTGCTCAGCGGCACTTGACAACAGCAGTGCTCCCACAATTGTAACCCTCAAATCCAATCAATCCTTGCTCTTTGCATTTCAAGCAGCTCCTGGCTGCCACTGCCTGAAGATAACTATTTTACCACCTCTGTCATGCCTAATTAACAAGTCAGATGTACAATTTAGAAATTTTGCAATTAACCTGCTAAAATATTGCTGGAGGATGCTAATTGTTATGCCAGTTGCCATAAAAGCTCATTTGCATAACTTATGTGTGAAAAACAATTATGAGCGGCGTTCACAGACGCGGTCCACAAACTGCTCCTAGCTACGGATGAGAGGGCCACAAAAACACTTAATTCATTGCCCACAAAATTATGTTCCCCCTTTTCTTAAACAGCATCTGTTTTGTGAAGCCATATTCATAGAAAATCCCCAAATCAACAATTAGGAGCATATGTAAATGTGCGATTACAGTTCTTTTTCTTCCATTGACAAGTCGGCGGAGCGGCGGCGCGGCGCGGGCGCTGCGGGCTCCCCGCGCCGGGCACTGCCCGGAGCCGCCGGCCCCGCGCCGCCCCGCAGCCCAGCACCGGGCCACTCCAGCAACAAAGAGCCTAAAGTCAATTGTTCCTCCAGTGAATGGGCGCCTGTTCTCAGCGTATATTTACCCAGGCGTTCAGGGCAGATTTTTACCATTAAATTGGAGGCTGTAGAACATGGTTGTTGTACAAATATTTACATTAGTGCTGACCACAGCCTTATTGCGGCACTCGGAGAGAACAATATCGCCGGCTCCGCCAGGCCGGTTTGGAGGCCCGAGTCCCGCTCCCGGCCCCGAAGCCGCTCGCCCTGCCCGGGAGCAGTCCGCTCATTCCGTGGGACAGCAGCACGGCCTTTCCAGCGCGGGACAACAAACGCCCGCTTTTTGTTCCACGGAAAACAGGACACGCACTCGGAGCCAGCTGGGGTCTCCTTTCAAGCAGGCAGCTCGCTCAGCAAGCGTTCCCAGCCCAGTAAATACAAGTGAACTGAATGAGAACTTGGGTCCGGAGCCCCACAAAACACAGCCGCGTGCTCAGCACCGATGACATCACGGCACTGCACGGCAAGATGATGTCACCTGCACCTCTCCAAAATATCAGAGATTTAAAAGTTACATAACAGTCTCGGTGATTAAACAGCAGCTGTTATGATAATCAGTCAGTAAAAGGAAATGGATTTGTTTAGTGTTAGCAACTACAATATTATTAGATGCTGGGTATATTGAAAGGAAGAAATATTTCCTTTATTGAACACAAAACACCATAAATTTAGGTAAACCGAAATTAGTTCATGTAATACACTGACATCCAAGAATTTATGTATAAAGAGTCTATCATTTAATTTTCAGACATTCAATTTCTATACTTGGTCACAGTCAAAAGGTCAAGAACCAACAAGTCAATAAGTTCCCAAGCTCCATATTGATATCACGTCACTGCCCTAACAAGTGGAGGGGAAGCAAGAAATAATTCACAAAAAAAAAATCCTCAGCTGCCTTTGGAGGGCAAACCTCCCCCCGTGTCCCACACCAGCGCTGGGTACCCGGAGAGCCCCACTGGTGCCAAAAGCTCCCCAGCCTGGGGCACTGGAGGCACCGGGCAGGGCTGTGGTGCCCACACCCAGCGCCCACTCTGCTGCCCTCGGGCTTCCTTTCCCCTCTTCACCCAGTGCAACACAAGAAAGAAATACGAGGTAGAGAAACTGATAGTTCCCACTCTATTTGAATAACAAGTGAAATCCTAAAAATCCCTCCACTGCATGTTATTACCAAGTGTATCTCCAGGTTTTATAGTGACAGGACTGTGCTATAATTTCTGAGAAAACCTCGGCATAAAGCTCCATAAACCAAACCACTCCTGTAATGTATCACCTTATCTAGTGCACAATCATTTCCACAACTTTTCATGTTAGTATAATTTGTACAAAAATGGTAATAAATACATCCTTGAAGTCAAATAAGAATCATTGCGCAATCTACTGTAACTTGTTCTTACTAGTGACAGTCAATCACGCTACCAGGATCTCACATGAAAGAAAACAAGCAAACATTTGGGTGTTCTGTAATTACAAACCTCGCTAAAAGCACGCTTCCTTCTTTAATCAACAAATATAAGAAGTGTGCCTGGCACAGCCTTTTGAGTGTGCCAGCCTGCCTGGAACAGCTACTGCTCGAGGAGAGCACCGATCCCCAGCGACAGGAGCAAACCTCCTTCTGTACTGAGCAAACCAACCACCAAGGCACAAAACCCTGATATCCTTTAAGCAGAGGTCTAACCATGGAGTAAAAAAACATTCCTGATTAAAGCCAAAAAAAGAAGGAGTCTAAGGAAAGCTTAATTTCTTCATCTCCAGGAGGTACGACTCATCTGCGGTCAAAGTGGAATGAAGCAGATACTGTAAATTTACCTCTGACATAACAATTTTAATTAAACCCAACACTTGATAAAAATATTCCTTGTTTAACACACAGCACCAAGTCAACACAACCTTCACAAAAAATCAGATGGATAACATTCCCATTTTAAAGACAAGAGAAGCAAGCTCTAGCATTCAGTTCCGTGAGGCAGCGGCCGAGCTCGGGTCTGCCCCACCGAGGTCACCACGTCCCTCCTCACCCAGCGGGGAGGAAGGCTCCTTCCCCAGCCCACAGCAGCACCAGGACTCAACCAGCAGTGCCAGGATTTCCTCTCCAGCACCGTCTTCTCCTGAAACAACGCCATCAGGGCTCTACTGCTAAAGTTAAGGTCGGCTTCAGAACATTTTCCTTACTTAGTTCTTTTGTTCAACAATCTGAAACCCAAAGTGAGCAGCTGGAGCCCAGCAACGCTTCCTTTTGCCGCCTGTGAGAACTGACTTTGCAGCGTCGGGTGATGTTTTGTCCCTTCCAGTATCAAAAAGGCTCACTATGACAACTGGAGTTTTGGGTTATACATCCCTGAAGGGATTCTTCGGGCCGAGCTCTGGGGAGCTGTGGGTGCCCGGGGACGCCGTGTTTCCCATGAGAACGGGGCCCTTTGTGGGGCGCCGGGGGCCGGGCACGGCGGGCAGGGACCCGCAGCACACGTGCCACTTGTCCTGCGCTGACGTGAGCCCCCCTGGCTCCGGGGAGACCGCCGTGCTTGTGTCTCATGTGCTTCATGTTAAAAATTTCCCAACAGCGATAGACTTCAGCTGCCAGGATCAGGGAGAGCATGTGCATCCAGCATGAACAGCCCCCGCACGCAGCTCTGGGCCATTTTTTTATCCTTTTTCCTTTCTTTTAAATAACTATTGGGGCTCATAACAAGCACTGTCACTCCAGCACTGCTCCCCTGATTGACTTTGCGACAATGATCTGTGGAGGAGATGGGCACTCAAACAGCACTCTGCTGCACTCAGGCAAAGAGGACTGGAGAGGCTGGGGTTCCGTTTGCTTTGGGTTTATCTTTTGCTAAATTTTTGTTCAATCTCCGGAATTACTTCTCTGATTTTTTTAAAAAGCAGCATTGCAAAACCAAAACTAATCACAAAACTGTAGTAAAGCAACTCAGAGGCTGAATGAAAACCACACATACACACATGCACCAAAACTCCAACCCTCAAAAAACAAAGGAAAAATTGAACTAGATCAGATCATCTCATCTTTGAGCCATCCTGGAGCATCCTGCTACAGCAGAGGTCTCAGCACAGTGATCTTATGTATCATATATGCTCTAATAAATAGGTTCAATGAGTTGAGTTAAGGGCAGAGTTTAACTATTAACTCTAAATTCCCTCACTCTTATGGCTGTAAGTCAATCCCTTAATGTTACTTTAACACAATTTCTGACAGTTGAATAAAATCTATGGTCAATATTACAACCCCTTCTTTCCTAAAGGAAGGAAAATACATGTGTGATTTGCATCAGAAATGGTGGGAGAGCTGTGGGTGAGTGGGGGTGACAAATGTGCACAGCCCCGTTGGCCAGGAATCCCAGCCTTCCTTGTGCCTTCAGCGAGCTGGGCCCTCACAGCAATCCCCAAAACTGCAGAACTGCAAATCCACCTCCACACAGGTACAGCTCTCTGCACAGCAGCTGGGAGCAGGCAGAGACATCAGAATACAAAGCTGTAAGATATATCTAAAATAATCCCACAAAAATCAGATGACACAAAGAATTCTAATACTTTCCTTTTGTTAAGATACAGTAACTGAGAATACAATGAAATTCTTCATGTTCAGTATCTCCCATTAGATCAATTAATATTCAGAGAAAGGCTTTAACATGAAGTTTAAATAATCATAGAAGGAGAAAAAGAACCACCAATGTTCTAGAAGCTTCTCTAGACCTTTCAATCAATTTTATTTATATGCAAAACCAAGAGAAACTCAGAAAAAACAAAGCTCCTCCTGATGCTAAAGCTCTCAATTTACTGACAGGCAAATGGCTTCATGCTGCCACTTAATCTCATTTCTTGCATAATGCCCTCTAATTAGCATATCAAAGTGAATTAATACTTCTAGGGCATTAGCAATGGGAAAATCTGCTCCAGGCTTCACAATAGCAGTTAAGCAAGAGCCAAGAAATCCTCAAAAACACCACAAACCACTTTGCATTGCAAAACTGTTCAATTTATTTATCCTCTCTCTCTAAACACTTTTACCGCACACTGTTTTACTACTGTTCACCAAACAAAATGATAATTGCCAAAGTTACCAGCATCTGTAATGCCTGTTTAGAATCTTAATTTAGATTGTGTACTTGAAGCTCTCTAGATGCTTCCATTGACCCCGTCATACACCACAGGACATACTGAAAAACTGTTGTTCTTTTAAAAAATGCTGTCAGGATAATATTATTAAATAACCTTTTCCACTTACAATAAATGATTAAAAATTAAATAATCTATGACAAAGCCACCTGCTGGACAATGAGGAATGAGAGATTGGCTTTAAATGTTGATGCATGACTGAAGTATAGCAAAAGGGTTTGACCTGTAAACACATGATACAAACCCACCTCCCTTGCAGGTGATGGATTTGTATTGCATGGCATATTCAGTGATTCACATTGTTACAGTCCCTGTGACTGTGCAACACGCATTGAACTGATCATTAACAAAAGAACCGGAACACCTAAAAGAGCATCAAATTAAAGTAAGTGCATAATGATTTTTACTATATGCTTTTATGTAAAACATGCTATTTTTATTCAATTCCTGATGCAATAAACACATCCGAGCTGTTACAATCAGAGATCAGAGCTTTTCTCCTTTAAAAAATGTTTTCAGAATCTACATTCAATCACAGGTCACTTTGCAAAATATAAATTGTAATTTACAAACGAGGTCTAAAACCCCCTGAAACTTCATCACCTTAGGACTCCGAGGCAGTCTTTAAAAATAGAAATAGACCACTGAGGGGAAAAAAAAACAAACACCCCAACCCTACCTCCCAGCACCAGTACTCCCACCCTAAGCCCAGAAAGGGCCTGGAGCACCAAAGGAAGGCCAATAACAAAGAGCAGAAGAAAGTGCCGGGGGGCACTGGGGTTTTCTGCCTTTCTGTTTGCAACATGAAGGGGGGGGAAAAGTACAGTAATACCAAAATAAATTATGCCGGATATTTATCTGGTGCGTCGAGCGTTCCTAAAGAACGTGCATTAGTGAAAAGCAGTGTTGAAGGAGCAGGCTGCATTACCTTTCCTATTTAATTCCCTGCTTCCTCCCTCGGTCCCGGCAGCACGATGGAGGAGCTCTAATGTCCAGCTGAGCTGCACAATTCATCTGTTTGGCTGATGGACTACTCCAACTCTATAAAAGCATGAACTGTAAGAGCTGACAGAAACTTTAATAATTTATATTAAATATTGATGTGAATTATTTACTCCATTCACACTTAAAGCCAGGAATTGCCTACCAGAGAAAAGCAAACGTGACAAAAGGTCAACACGCTGGTGAGAAAAGGCAGGCGGTGTCAGGCATGTGTTATCTGAACCATGCTGATCACCTTGATAAGCGAAGAGCATTAAACATGACTGCTGAGCAAACAAACAAAGCATTCTTCTCGGGGTGTCAGGCGCGGCTCCGACAGCTCGGGCTGCGCTCGGGGCTCCGCTGCTTTGGGCTCGGCCGCGGAGCCGCAGTCTCTGATGCCGGCGAGACATCCACCGAGCCACCGAGGGCACCGGGAGCTGGAAACATCCCCCGAGCCACCGAGGGCACCGGGAGCTGAAAAACAAACATCCACCGAGCCACCGAGGGCACCGGCAGCTGGAAACATCCACCGAGCCACCGGGAACTGAAAAACAAACATCCACCGAGGGCACTGGGAGCTGAAAACATCCACCGAGCCACCGAGGGCACCGGCAGCTGGAAACATCCACCGAGCCACCGGGAACTGAAAAACAAACATCCACCGAGGGCACCGGGAGCTGGAAACATCCCCCGAGCCACCGAGGGCACCGGGAACTGAAAACATCCACCCAGGGCACCGGGAGCTGAAAACCAGCGCAAAACCTCAGGCACGTCCAAACCGGACCGCCGCGCTCCGCAATTATTAATACAGCCTTCACCCCGATTTAAATATCGCCCTGCATTTGTAACAATTTAGAGTGTCTAATTCTGCTTATATTTGTCTACGGTAGACTGCAAATATCATTATATTAATGTTTCACACAAATCAATGTTTAAATTGAAAAAAGACAGCGTAATATCCATATCATACAACTTTACCATTGAAAGCTGCAGGAAAAGAGCTTGATAAATGCGTTAAATCCTGAAAAAAAAAAAAAAAAAAAAAAAAAAGACTGCTTTGCATTCCCTACATGCCATGGTAATAATTTATCTCTGAATGCAAAAATTCCTTAACTTACAACAAGCATCCCAAAATACACCACATGGTAACAGCTATAATTTGGTATTTTCAGATAAGCAAGAAAATGTGTCGAACTCAAAAATAAATGGAAGGACATGAAAGACAGCTATAAAATAAAATAAATAAAATAAATCCCGACTCCTGGCTAAATTAATATTGACAAGTAGGGCCAAATTTATCCTCTACAGAGGGGGAAAAAAAAATCTCTGGAACCACTAATCCCAGTACTCAAGGTGAAGATGGATATTTAAATACAACAAGGAGCAGCAGCAATGGGAAGTGCTGAAGGAAAGGTGCAGTCTCAGGTTCTGTGAGACATAATACCACAAATGTCTCTAATGCCCATAATCACCAAATCGCCATTTTCTCAACTAGAGGAGTGCCCTGGTAGAAATCCACCAAAGAACCAGGCTGCTGATAATGAATGTGTTGGAAACAGATGACCAAATGACAACCAAGACACTTTATTCAATTTATTTTTTCCTAGTAGGACATTTATGAAGAAAAGCAATGTCATTGCCATAAGGACAGTGCAAACGACCAAACGTTCTGCTGCACGGCATCATTTGTAATACATCTGCTGGCAATTAAAAAAATACACTCAAAAGTACAACCACTGGGTCAGTGACAAACCTTGTACTGAAGCATGAGATAGAAGCAAAAGCTAAACAGCTCAAGCTGAGCTGGATGAACATGAACATCCAGCACTGACTTCTTCAGGTAGTCAGGGAGCAACAAAATATGTATTTAGCAGCTTGAAAAAAAAAATTAAAAAAATAAAAAAACAGGACTGCACATAAATATTTTAAGGAGCTAAAGTAAGTAACAATAACATCCCAGGTGATATTTAGAAAACAGCCAAAATACACCAGACATGCACACATATGTGTGCTATCAGTGCCATTTCATTGTTCCGTGCGAATCCCGTGCTCCGGCAGGACCGAGGGTCACAGTGCGTGACTGAGAGTTGCTCTCACTAAACGCTGGCCCAGAAGTTGCAGTCTGTGCACGGGCACAGAGCTGCCCGGCTCTCCAGCACACCGTGCCCACGGGGTAGCACCCTGGGGCCGGGCAGGGCCGGGCCGAGGCAGGCAGGCCGGGGATGCCCTGCGGGCTCCCGCAGTGCCAGGGCGCTCCTGAGCCCCCATGCTCCTCAGCACCGAGCTCTGTACGAGCTCTGCAGCCAGCCAGCAGCACAGCACACGGCTCTGCAGCTCCGGCCATCAAAATCAAGGTAACCTGCACAGAACAGCGAGGGATTAACCCCACGGCCAGCACGCGGCTCGTCTGGTTTTCGCAGCTTTTTTGTTCATTCTTTAACGCCAAAACCCATGCAAGGGGAGAACGCTCTTAATGAATATTTTCATCCTCTCTCTTTAGACATAAAAAATAGTTGCAGCAGCCCGAGCAGCCGAGCAGGCCTTTCGCTTCCCCTGCGGACACCTCCTGCAGTCGAGAAGTTCATTAAGTTTTATGATCTTCCCAAGTCAGTCCTGCTTATAAGCCTCACAAAGGCCACAAATCTGGCAAACCATCATGTATGCCATTAGGCTTTACTAGGAAATGAATGCTATTTAGGGGTGGTGGTGACAGTAAATTCGGGCTTGGTTGGCAGCTATCATTGTTGCTGCTGGACTTGGGGAAATAAATAAATAAATACCTGTAGATGTGTGCACTGTTATGCACACGAATGCAGGCATTTTTATAAACGGGTGATCCTGTCTCTACAAATGACTTTCAAAGACAAAAAAACCAAATTTTGTATCAGCGCAGACCAGGACCTAATAATATGTTGCTCCATTGGGAAATAATTGCAATTCCCTAAGACATTTAATACTGCAAGAATTAATATATTTTCACTTCTTTCTCCATAAGAATAACCAGGACCCCAGGTTGGGCAACATCCTGGAGGAAGCTTAATAAAATCACCAATCTGAAGGTGTTTTAGTCAGTAAAAAAGAGCTATTAAAAAAACCCAAACAATGGTGCAAATCAGTTTTTGATTCCTTCTGGCAGGACGTGAGGAAACGGAGTGTGACACAGGTATGCAACAGATGTGAGCGTGCGTCCAGTGACACCTCAGAGAGCAGCAAAGCACCACCAAAGGGAGCCACCAGCTCCTCACTCGCTCATCTTCCTATTTATTGGAGGGGCTTCAGTAGAACTCTGCTATAATTTTTCTTTGAACTAATTAAAGCCAGAGGTGGCAGTTTCTTTATGAACACCGTGCTACCTTGTGGTTGCCTCTCAGAATACACACAGCTATTAATAGCTGTAAAGCACTTAAATGTATTATGCAGCACTTTTGAAAATGTTAAAATGTTAAAAAAGAAATGTCAGGCTAAATTCAGTACCTCGGTGATTTGCTTTGTACATGGTAAATACCTCACAGGGAGAAAAAATAAAAAATCTTCAGCTCCTGACCCTGTGTGAGGCTTTCAGAAATGAGATGCATCCATTAACCCTTGCTGGGAAGTGACAGAGTGGCTCCATGCAAACTGAGGATTCCTCCTCGTGCTCTCTCCCATCCAGCCTCACAAAGTCCTCGCTGACTGTACTGAAAACTACTAAAATGTAAATAAGTACATCATTCAAAATAAAAATTACTTAAATATCGCATGACTTGTTTCTGAACAGACATGACCTCCTCACCTCCGGAGGAAGACAGCGATGAAGCCATCACGGCAATTCCCACGCCCAGGTAAACTTTGGTTTGACCAGGAAGAATGAAACGGCAGCACATGACCCCATCGGAGGCAGGTTTGAGCACCTGGCAACTGTGGGACCACAAGACAATGCAGAGCCCGAGGCGGAGAGGGGGACACCTCTGCTCTAACTGCATCTCAGACCCTTCCTCGAGCTCCCAGTTTAGAATTGTTTGAGCCGTTCTCTCTGAGAACAGCTTCCAGAAAACAGGCTACAATTTATTTTCACGTTTTCTTTGCTTTGGCACACTAAGTAAAGCCTGCACAGACATTTCACCTCAACTGGGAGACCCTGAGTGAAGGTCCCCTTTCGGGAAGAGTTTCTGGTGGAGGTGTGGATCCATCTCCATCAATCACTCGGAGCATTAATCGTGTCCCTCCCGTGCTGCGGGGCTGGCAGGAGCTCGCCTTTGGGCAGGCAGACGCCTTCACTCTTTGTTGGTTCCCAGCCATCTCACAAAAGAGAGATAACTTGAAAACTTCCTCGACTTCTTGCAGCACGAATGCAGGATCCCAACTCACGAGTTATCACTGAAACACCCCGAAAGGTTTCAGAGCAGAGGCTCTTGCCAGGTTCCCCCCGCCTGCGAGGCGGCGGCGGCCTCACAAACACCCTGTGCCAGTAATCCCACCGCTGAAAGGACTCGGGTTTTCCTCGCAGCTCACCTCTGACATGTGCCTGACTACACTTGCCTTTCAAAACACTGAGGCTAAGCCCTCTGCAAATAAAGTGACCGCGGGACCCACGCCTGCCTCCTTAATTGAAACGTGCCTCCTGCAAATGTCTGAACACCGAGGGCAGGTTGCACTCTGCCTGCGGAGCAGGACGGGCAGAGAAGTTTAGGGAAAGGCAGGAAACAAACACAAGCTGAAGGAAAGGGGTTACGAGCCGGCCGAGGCGGAACGTAGGTAGGTGGGAAGGGAGAGGGATCATTCCCCTTATCCCGGGTAATATAATGCAACATAAAGCAGAATCAATCTTAATATTCACAACACAGTCAATACCCTAGTGCTTAGCTGTCAGCAGGAACTGAAGTGGATCCCCGGTAGCAAAGAAACCCTTGGACATAAAGCACCATAATTCACAGAGAACCATTCACTCCGGGCTCCACAGCTCAGATTTGCAATGATTTCACGTTGGGTTGTTTTCGTCCAGGTTTATTTTTTCAGCGTGGAATTAAGCAGAACGTTATTGAGAATCACATAGAGCTAAAAAGCCAGGCAATGGCTTAAGCTATACGTGAATAATTGGCTATTCATTTTTAAATTCAGTCATAATAAATGTTTTTGTTATTGTTAAATGTTCTTACTATTGTCAAACGTTCTTATTCTCATTAAATATTGTTTTCACTGAATGTCCTTGTTCTCGTGATACAAAGCAGAATACTTTGTAAATTTTCTTCTTTAAACAAACAAACAAAAAAATCTATAAATTCAGCGGTGTGAAAAAATTGCAAAAAAAAAAAAATCTCCTAAAATGCCCACAAGAAAAGCACGGAGTTTATTCCTGCCGCGTTAATGTAGACCAGAAAAACCCGCACTTCTGAGATGATTTTTGAGAATTCTGGCGTTTAGAAAGCCGGCGCCCGGGAGGCGCGGGAGCAGCGCCGGGCACAGAGCGGGCTCGGGGCGCCCACGGCGGGGCCGCTCGGGCTCGGCGCGGCGCGCCCGCCCCTCACAGCGCTCACGGTGCGGTGCCGGGGTTAAACCCCGCGGTCACACCGCCCCGGGATGCCGTTCACACACCGCCGGACGGCACCGCGGCGGCTCCGGGGCCGCGGGGGCCGTGACGGGGGCACCCCCGCGCCATTTCACGGCGCTCCCGCCGCCTGACGAGCCGCCG
>NW_024372481.1:3145772-3169667 GCF_014805655.1 Passer montanus | reverse complement strand
TTCGGATGGGCTGGGGCTCGGCCCGGCCCCCGCCCCCGGCGGCGTGAGGGGCGCCGGGCCCGGCGCGGCGCGAGGCGGGAGCGCTAAGATGGCTGCGGCGGCGGCGCGGGCGGCCCGTACCTGTTTTCTCCTTGATCTCGCAGAGGACGCTGAACAGGGCGGGTTTCATCCTGTGGCAGTTCAGGGCGTGTTTCCTGCAAGAGAGCACAGGACAAGCGGTTAGCGCCGGGCTCCAGCAACATGGCGCCTTCCCCGGCCCCGCGCCGCGGCCGCTCGCCCCCCGGCCGGGGGTCCCGGGGCCGCGGGCAGCGAGGGCCGGCCGGAACCTCCCTCATCCCGCTCCGCTTTCATGCGGAATTATCTTTGTGCAAACACCGCCCGAGCCAGGGGGAAAAACCACCCCCCTCGTCCCCGTCCTGCGATATTAGAACTGATTTATTAAGGAGATTGGGGAGAGGGGGGGGAGGTGTACAGAGTTAACATTGTTTTTGTATTTATTGTGATTTAACACAGCCAGGGGTTGCTTCGGGTTTTATTCACACACACACACCCTCTCCTGCAGCAATATTTGGTCAGATTTATAATTCATCTGCTGCCACTTTGAGACAAGAAAAGAAAGAAAGAGGCAAAGTTGTACTTTGAGGGATGGCCGGACAGACAGACGGATGGACGGCGGCGCAAAGGCCGGGATCCACCGGACAGCGTCCAGCGGCAGCGGGCAGGGACCAGCCACAGCCTCCCGCGCACCGCACCGGCGGCACAACCACCGCACGCTTCTACATTTATCATATCTATTTTTTTTTTTTTAAGGAAAGAAATTAAATAGCAACTTGGCTCTGCCTTGGCTGCTGGTAATTTCTCTTACGGCCCCAAGAAGTTGCTCTTAATTGTGAGACTCCGGGTCTCTGCAGAGGAGCAGGAAGGAGAGAAACAAAAACCACACACACACACCAAAAATAATTTAAAAAAATAATAATATTAATAATAATTTTTTTAAAAGACAAGGTTTAATTAGACGAAACCAACTTTGCTTGTGCCTCATCCAGGCTTTGGTCAGTGATGGTCATGATCTGATGGAGGATGTCGCCGATGTCCTGCTTCCTGCCGTCGCCGTCAGCCCCTTCGTGTCCGTGGGGAGGCGGCAGGGCCATGCCCCCCTGCACCGAGTGCCCGGCCAGGTTGACGCCGGCCAGAGTCTGCAGCATCCTGGACTGATCGTCCATGGCTCCGGGCCGGGCCGCGCTCCGGGCGCTCACGGCAGCGCCTGCCCCGCTCAGTCCCAGCGCCGCGCTCCCGGCCGCGCTCTGCACACACACCACGAAAAAGGGAAAAAAAAATAGCCAAACAAAACAGTAACAAAAAAAATGTAGTATTTGTGTTTTGACCGGATCTCAGCTGTTTATTCCACTCTCTTCTCCTTCCCAGGGCAGTAAATCACTCTCTTCTTTAGTTACAATCTTCTTTCATCATCATCATATTGGTGCCTCGGATAAATGAGCTGAGCAGATTTCTGTGAGGTTTTCCTGGTACAATCTTCCTCCAAAGCTTTTTTTTTTCCTTTTTTATGTTTATTGTTGCTTTTTATGTCTTTCCCCACTTGTCCAAAAATCTTCTTTGCAAAAAGGCAAAATTAAAAAAAAAAAATTAAATACAAAATCAAAAAAACTCGCTTTCAAATCCTTCAGAAGTTGGGAGGGTGCAAACAGCAAAAACCACAACAAACCAGCGAACACCCCCACCCCCAAATTGCAACATAAAAAAGCCAAGAAAACACAATCACAGAGGGAAAAAAAAAAATTAATCGCCCTCCCCCCCAAATAACAAACGATCCCAAGTCTGTGCACGGGGGTGAGACAGCAGCAATCAAAAGTTTGAACTTGTGCAAAGAAAAGAGCGGAAATAACGGGGAAAGAACTGTAAAAAAATTAATTACACACTCTCTGCAAAGCAATGTGCAAAAATATCGGCCCGCCGGAATTTATGAGCCCCGCGCCCGGTGCCCGCGCGTGTTTTATGTTGTTTGATGGCCGCTCCGGTGAGGGATTGACAGGCTGCCAACGCCACTCACTCACCGCAGACGTGTCACCCTGTGAAGGAGCCGAGCGGCGCGCGAGAGGGAGCGGAGCGCCCCCGGGGAGCCGGGCCTGCCCCGGCACCGGCAGCCGCGGCCCTGCGATGCAGCCCCGGCCGGACGGCGGGTCCCGGGCCGGTCTGCCGCGGCCTGTGCCCTGAGTGTGTCCCCGCGGAGGAGCTGCGGGACAGAACGGGAGCCTCTGGCACAGCCCGCGGCTCAGACCGTGCGTTAACGCAAATTAACTTTGTGTAAATGTGCACAGAAGCGCGGAGATGGGAAGAGAAAAAAGCGCAGGCACCAAGGGTAATCCCGAGCTCGTTCTTTGAGAGGTTGGATCGTGGCCACCCCTGCTGAGACTCCTCTCGTGGGACACTGCCCGCTCACTGCAGGTTCCTCTGTTCTGCTCCATTCTGCTCACATTCTGGGTGGTGTCCCCACAGACACCTCTCAGGAGTCCCATGCAATGGAGAGCCCCAGCAGCAATAAAATAATCCTTGATTGGCTGTATGTGCCCTGTGCAGACACCTCTCAGGAGTCCCATGCAATGGAGAGCCCCAGCAGCAATTAAAACCATCCTTAATTGGCTGTATGCGCCCTGTCTGTGAGGGTGATCTCAGTGGAGCCGTGCCCAAAGTCAGCCCTCATCCGCTGCCCTTCCTGGTGGTGTGGCAGGTGCCTCGGGCTCGGCATGGCCCGAGCAGAGCTCCCGGCCCCCCCAGTCCCCGCTGGCATCAGCTGGGCCCTGGATGTCGCTGGATGTCCCTGGAACCCTTCTGCCAACTGGCAGGGTCAGGTGTGGCTGGTGCACACAGAGATGGCTCCTGGTCAACAAATCTGTGGTCTCACCGTCCCCCCCGTGCCATTAGTAAATTCATTCACATTTCAATTACTTCACATCTTAATTACTCCACCATTGTCTGTCTTGAGCCAGTGAGTTTTCAGGGCCATCCAGTTTTACTAAGAACGCTACCCCAAAGGCATTTTAAATTGGTATTATTGTGATGTTTCACAGATGCATTTCCCCCGGAGGGTGAAGTGTCACGGATGGAACCCGCAGTCCCCTCAGCCCCTGGCCCTGCCAAAGGGGACAGGGCTCCCTGCGGGGACGGCGGGGCCTCACCACGTCACTGAACTGCTGTTCTGGGTGATTTTTGGTACTGTTGTAGGAGGCTGAGCCCGTTCGCCCCAGAGCTCTGTGCTCTGCCGGCTGCAGCCGGGCACTCCTGGGCAGCTCCAGCGCTGCCCTCGCTGCACTGCCAGGCGCTGCCACCCGCTCCTCTCGGGCCCTGGTGGCACTTGTGCCGCGCTGCCCGCGGTCCCTGTCACAGCCAGCTGCTTTTTGCCGTGTGCAGCTCCGGCAGTGCCGCGCCAGGCTTTCCTCGGGGATTAACGGGTCTCCTTGGTTCCTCTAGCGAGGCTGGGAAGGTGACAGGGACACACGGCCAGGCCAGCAGCCCTGGGGACAGCCGGGACCAGCTGCAGGAGGCCGGCGGTGGCGGCGGGCACCGCTGCTGGCCCCGGCAGCCGTGTGGAGCCGGCCCGGAGCCCCGGAGCCCGGCACGCCGCTCGGGGCCGCGGGCAGCGCTCGCATCCCCTGGTGTCTGCACTCCGAGCGCTGCGCTTTAAACGCCACCGTGTTTTTACAGGAAATAAAAACCGCAAACAGCACTGGGGCGGTCCCCGTGCGAAAAGCCCCCTCTGTGTCCGGGGAGCGCCGCGGGCGTCCCCGGTACGGACCCGGGGCATCCCGGCCGGGCGGCCGTGCGCACCGGCGCCCGTGACCCGCGGCCGTGCGCGGGGCGGGCGCAGCGCGGCGCGGGGCTGGCGGAGCGGGTCAGCGAGCGATGGGTGGCGGGGGCGGCAGGGACCGGCACGGGATGCCCGGGGTGCCCCGGGGTGCCCCGGGGAACGGGAGGCACGCGGCTGCCGGGGCTCTCCGGCCGCTCCATCCCGGTCCCGTCACACGCCCCTGTGTCCCGGCTGCTCTGCCTGCCCGGCTGCCGTGAGCAGCACCGCGCTCCAGTCAGTGCCTTTCGGATGGGCTCTCGGTCCGGCACCGGCTCCAGCGCCTCCGGGCTGTGCGCACCGCACACACCGGGCAGCGGCACACGGGTCCGGGACACGCAGCACGGAGCTCATTTCTGTGCTAGGGAACTTTGGTAACTGACTAAACAGAGGTGCCCGAGCCAAGCTTGGGTGTCCTGAGCGTGTTCTACAGGATTTTAGGCATCCGGGGATTATCAGGTAGATGCAAGACTGGGAATTGGACTCTCTCAGTTACTTTTCCAAATTCAGAGCAGCTCCATTCACGGACACTTTTTTGGGTTAGATTAAAAATAAATTGAGATCAGCATGTACGTATAGACTTGTACAGAAATAACTGAAGCAGGGAGAACCAGTTTAGTCAATTTCTGTATCAGTCATGTTTCAGGTCTTTGTTGTTACACCCTTTCCTCATCTGTTGGTTAAATTTTCACCCAGTTGCAACAAGTAACAAACTAAAAAAAAACAAATAACGAATGTTAAAATAACAAGTAACAGCTACACTCTTGTTGTGCATTTCCTTTGGATCAGTGGAGGCCTCGGCAGGTGAAGCAGCCTGGCGCAGGGATCTGTGTCCTGTAGCAGGAAATTTTCCCGGCCGTTTGAAGTTGTGAGCGTGAAAAGCACACACCTGTATGAAAGGTCAGTTGTGGTAACAAATGGCACAGCACAGGAGCAGCGTTCTGGTCACATCCCCAGGCAGGAGCAGCCCATCTCCCATGTGGCTGCTCTCTTTCGAGATCACACAGTCACTGAGGCTGGAACAAACCTCTGAGATCATCGAGTCCAGCCTCTGACTCACCACCACCACCTTGGCAGCCAGGCCAGACATGAGTGCCACGTCCAGTCACTCCTTGCACACCTCAGGGCTGCTGATTCCACCCCCTCCCAGGGCAGCCCCTTCCAGCCCAGACAGCCCTTTCCATGCAGAAATTCCTTCTGGTGTCCAGAACTCCTTCTGACATCGAGGGCAGATGCTGCTGGCTGGGAAATGGGATGGAGCTCAGGGGTTTCCACTTGTTCCTGTCCAGGTGCTGGCAGGGGCAGGTTGGAGCTGTGGGCAGAGCCCGGGGGTGCCCAACCCCTGGGACCCACCGTGCAGGGAGGGCTGCCCCAGGTGTTGTTTCTGTCAGTGCCCCTGACACAGACCCAGGTGCTGGCAGGGGCAGGTTGGAGCTGTGGGCAGAGCCCGGGGGTGCCCAACCCCTGGGACCCACCGTGCAGGGAGGGCTGACACAGACTCCAGGCTGTGTTTCAGTGTTAACTCTGTGTGCGTGTGTGAGCGAGGAGCCCCATCAAACTGGGATGCCTTGCTGTTCACTGGCAGCTCAGTTTCGTGTCCCACACAGCACAAGGGCAATCCCTCCCTTGTTTGCTTATTGCCTGAGAAGTGTTGTATCTAAATCCATTATTGTGAGAGCAAAACAAAGCTCCTTGAATATGTTTTGTGTGCTCTTGAAAGAGACAGACCCAAAATTAAAAGCCAGAGGAACAGGGGATTCATCTTTTGCTGAAGAAATGTGAATCTGTCCAGTTCCATTTGACATAAAGCCCCAAAGGGGCTGAAGGGCTCAGGCATTTTCAAGTGAGTCTGATCATCATAAGTGTTTCTTAAGTCAGAAGCAGCTTGCATGCTGCTATATTTAAAAAATAAGATTATGGTCATGTTTTTAATACAATAAAAATATTTACATGCACTCAAAAGCAGAATGGCAACAACCTAAAGAAACTGGCCAGGACCAAAGTGTTTGTTTTGTGAGTGCTGCTGTTCCAGGCACACGCCTGGCTGGCAGTGCCACACCAGCCTCCGTGTGCTGCTGCAGAGCTGTGCTGCGAGCCCCTGGGCGGCTGCACCTGATCGAGTCCCCAGGCTGTGTCCTGGCTCAGACAAGGCAGCCTCTGTGAGCCTGGGGACCTCTGTGTGTGTAAAACCAGACAGAGCAGCACCTCTCAGCAGCAAACAGGCTAAACGGTATGTCCTGGCTCAGACAAGGCAGCCTCTGTGAGCCTGGGGACCTCTGTGTGTGTAAAACCCAGACAGAGCAGCATCTCTCTCAGCAGCAAACAGGCTAAACGGTGAAGTGGTGAAGCTTTCTGCTTCAGATTTTTTTGGGCTTGTATTGATGTGTATGGAATTTATTAGGTTTTTTTGGCTCTTGAATATCACACTGAGAATTGTGAAAAGAGAAGCTCTGGTCTGATATTTGAGCACTGTGCTTTCATTCTCCACTCTATGACAAGTTATTTTGTGTATCACAGAATCCCTGGGTGGTTTGAGTTGGAAGGGAGCTCAAAGCCCATCCCATCCCACCCCTGCCATGGCAGGGACACCTCCCACTGTCCCAGGCTGCTCCAGCCCCAGTGCCCAGCCTGGCCTTGGGCACTGCCAGGGATCCAGGGGCAGCCACAGCTGCTCTGGGCACCCTGTGCCAGGGAACAATTCCTAATTCCCAAGAGCCCATCCACCCCTGCCCTCTGGCACTGGGAGCCATTCCCTGGCTCCTGTCCCTCCATCCGTTGTGTGTGGTATCTCCCCATCTTACCTGCAGACTCCCTTCAGGAGCTGCAAGGCTGCATTTAGGTCACTCTGGGCCTTCCCTTCTCCAGGCTGAGCAATGCCATTCTCTCAGCCCTTCCTCATAGCAGAGGTGCTCCATCCCTCTGATCATTTCTGTGGCCTCTTCCAGACCCGCTCCAACAAGTTGATGGCCTTTAGGAATGTTCAAGCTCAGTGAATCGTCCTTAAAGCATTTTAGGCATATGAGTTTCAGAAAGTGTTCCATGGAAAAGCACCTTTGTTGAAAGTCTTCCTTCCCAGCTTTCTGTGCAGAAGTCCATCAGCTTCACCTTCTCCTGGACAGGGACTGCTGTTCCCCTGGAAAAGAGTGTTCAGCAGGAATAAAAGTGAAATGAATGCTATGTGTTATTTACAAGGCCCTCTGGTTTTGTTTTGTTATTTTAGAGCCAGCAGCAATTAAGCCTCGGTGATGAACTCGGATATTTTTTGTGCACAGCGATTCTCCCGCACGCGTGCTGGGAAATTGGGTCGGGGGGTTGTGGGTGACCCCGGGAGGCACTGCAGCTGTGCTGTGTGCCAGGGAGAGCCTGCAGACAGCCCGAGAAGCCGAGCTGAAGCAGAGCCGTGAGGGATGAAGCTCGGTGTCTGAGCACATTGGGAGGCAGGGGCGGGCAGCAGCGGCGCGGGGAGCGCCTGCATCCCGCGCTCAGCACAATATCTGAATGAAAAATGACAACACTTTGTCATCTGTTCAAATTGATATTGCACTCTCGGCTGTGACAGCTGAAAAGGCCCACAGGTGCCATATAAAGAGGTGACCATGTTGTCATATTTCATTTAGGCATCCCTCTGCAAAGCCATAATTACCTAATTAGGTTGTTAATTAGGAGATTAGTATTTCGCTATATTGATAGAATGCTCTTTGCAGGCACGAGTCTAGATACAGATTTGTCTGCCCTAATTTATAATCTCTGCCTTTTTTATACTTATTTATTTGCTTAAAATCTTGATGCAAGATTTCTCAGGTTAGCAGAGAATCAACTTGTCTGCAATTAAACAAAGATTTGACAAGATCAGGAAAGAGAAGAGTGAATACTTCCCATACATACCCCAATATTTTCTCCCCCCCACCACTAAAGCTCAGTAATTAAAATATTGGAATTGGTGTCATTTGCATCCTGATTAGTGTGACAACAAAAGTATAGCCAAATTCCAAGCAGTTCAAAAATACAGAGCTAGTGCCAGATTGATTTACAGGTCTGGAAATGAACAAATAATTTGTTGGAAGTTGTGTGTAATGCAGTGTTTGCTCATCATAACTTCCCAATTCCAGTCTCTCTTGTGAGAGAGCCTCTTTATATGACTGTAAATGATTATTTCCTTTTTAATGATAGGACCAGAGCGTGAGTGACAGCTTCTGCAGATAAGTATTCACTCTTAAACGCACTTGAGCTTTTGCTGAAACATAAACTTGAATGTTCGTATATTGCAGTTCCCTTTCCTTTATCCTGCCTGCCCAGGACCTGTCTGTGTTTGAGGGGCTTGATTATTTTTGCTGCTGCAAATGCAGATAACCAGAACCATTTCTTGTGCAATTGCAGACAGAAGTTGACTGGGAAATTATTTCATAGACCCTGAATCATAAATTTTGAAGTATGTTCGTGCCGTCCTGTTCCTGCTTATATGGTGCTGGGGAAAAATCAATTTTTAATTCTAATCTGCCTATCTTTTTCATTAGTTTTTAAAGATCACTTTGAAGAGCTACAGTCAAGGAGGTGTTTGAGTACAGGGACTGTGGAAGCCCTTGAATGATAACATGACCTGCAATGGTATATCATTTTTCCAGCTTGCTATGTTTTGAGTTTGTTAGCAATTATCTTGGATCAAAATTGTACCTTCCACAAGTTGTGTCTTTGGAATAATTTCTTTTACTTTGAATAGGGCTTTAATTGTTTATTACTTCCTTAAGGAGGATAGTAAATTTAAACAACATTAAAACAAACAAACAGAAAACCAAAAACAAGCTACAGCTTTGCAGAACATGAGGAAAGAAGCTTTTTTTCCCCTTCTAACTTTATAATTTAGAGAGAAAGATACATTGCAGGAATTGGCTTGAGAGTTTTGTGGGGAATTTGGAACTGCTTTTAGCCATTTGAACTGGAGGACTCTTAAAATCATTCCATCAAAATTGGTGGAACTTCCAAGTTGTAGCTCTTTCCTGCAGCAGAACATTTTTGGTTGCTGACAGCTTTCTCTGATTTTATTGTTTCTTGTAGCTTGTTTAGAAGTCTGTGTATTTCACAGCATGAAAGGCAAAAATATCAACCCTTCACGTGAGGAAAACGTTTCCTGTAAGGTGCCATGGCAAGGTGGCACTGTCATTTTAGGGACACGTCCTTCAGTCAGAGATGTGCTGGTGGCACCACAGGGCTTTTGGTGGATCTGGAGGGCTCTGAGCTGGAGCCTGTGACCTTTGGGGCAGGTACAGGGTGTGAAAGTGCCTGCTGGCCAAGAGAAATCTGGAATTCCGCTGGAAAATGTGTCAGGAGCCGCAGGAGGGAGCAGGGCTGGCATGGGTGGCACAGAGGGGCCCTGCCCCACGGCTGGCAGCTGTGGAGGGGACACACCTGCCCTGCCCCGTGCTGCTGTGGGGCAGTGACAGGGACGAGCCGCCTCGCGCTGGGCAGTGGCAGCGAGGCGTTGTGTCAGACTCAGTGTGCTCATTTAAAAAGCCCAGAAAATCCATTCTGAAATAGCTGCCTTTTCCCCAAAGTGAGGAAAGCTGCTCTCAGCATTTTTCACGCTCAAGGTCAAACGCTTCCCCTGCAAGCAGCAGCGAGCAGGGCTGACACATGGCTGCAGTCCCCCAGTCGGTGGGTCCAGCACGGAGCTGCTCCCAGCTGTGCCTGCTGCTGTCTGCCTGACACGTGCTGGGCACTGGGATGGATGGGAGCGATGGCAGCCATGAGGCTGAGCTTGTCCTTTCCCCTGATCCCACACTTGCTTTGGTATCTCGTTGTCACCCCGTGTAGGTTAACGTGCAGATATGATACCCTGTGTGGGGTTTGGTGGGGAGGCAGGAGAGCCAGACAATCTTTATTTAAATAATTGCAGTACATCAAGCAAGCAGGAGGGTCACACGAACAGTTAACATGTTGTGATGATGAAGTTGCCTCCCGAAATTCAGCTGTGTTCAGCTGTGTGTTCAAGGTACAGCCTGCGTGGCTGCAGATCCTTTTCCAAGACCTTTGTGTCACCTCCTGGCAGCGGAGTCGTTTGTTAGCACGCTCTGCATTGCTCATTGTGTGCAGGTTATGAATGAGCCTGATCTGCATAAAGCCCTGCTGCCCTCGCTGGGAGAGCCCATCCATGCCATAAATATAGCCGTGGGGAACTGGAAGAGCAATACTGCTGATAAAAATAGTAGACTGAGATGCAGCTGTCTGGTGCTGCCACAAAGTTCCTGTGAATCCTGGCGAGGCGTTCAGCCTCTCCATGGTGCAGTGTGACATCTTTGGGGATGCTCTGTGCCTGCACAGACTGAGGGGGCTGTGCTCCCCAGGCCTTGGGGCACGGCAGAATCACAGCCATGGGGCCAAGAGGGGACAGGGAGCATTCCTCCCTGGGGTGTTGGTCAGACAAGGTGCAGACAGTTATATAGGTGAATAATAAAGATCAGAAGAAAGTGAAGATCTCTGTCCACCTGTGTGATGATCACAGGTGTTTGCCAATCAGTACATCATTAAATCCCAGCCCGTTGTACAGAAATACCCAGCTCTAAAATTCTGGAGATTTCACACTGCTCTCTTCAGTTTTAGTGTTTGCACAGAGTTATGTTTGACAGCTGCCTGCAAAGTGCTTTATTCAGTGGTAGAATATTATTTGTATAGCACAAGTATTAGAAGAACATTTATTTCTTGTTTATGATTAAATAATGCATAAGACGCTGGTGCTCAGAAGGTCCCTGAATTCTGTTAAATTCAGCTCCTCCGTGAGGATGTGGTGATGCTGTGTGGGTGTAGGAGTGCAGAAGGGCTGTGCTGCCAGATCTCAGCAGATCTAGACATTGGGTTTGGGTCTGTGATTTTGCTGGAACCTTCAAGGTGTTTGTAGAAAGGTTTGTAAAACTGAACTTTGCTTCTTTGAGTTCTTCTCTCTCACTGGAAGTTACTGTTCCTCAGAGTGGGTCTGTGCCTTTATCAACAGGAGAACTGGTTAGAATTCTGGAGGCTACAACTACCAAATATGGCATCAAAACCTGAACTTTGGGGGTCTGATGTTTTTTTTTTGTTGTTTTTTTGAAGGGCATTAACTGTTCAGAGAGTTTCCAGCATTAATGTGTTGATAAATTAGCTTTAATGTACCTTTTTGAAAATTCTGAAGAGGAGGAAATAAAAATACGTTTGTGTAAAAGTTGTGTAGAATTTCCAGCACTTTCTCAGCGTTCAGGTTTATGGGAGAGGCAGTTGCACACATACAGTTGGAAGAAGCTTGGCTGATTTAGCACAGGACTGTTAATGGCAGGAAGTCGGGGTGCAGGGTATAAAGGTAAAACTCTCGCATCTGCTGTTACATGTTGTTAACTCCCTCAGCAGACATTAAATCATTTCAAGTACAATAATAGTGTGGGAGGTAAATTAACTAACCATTAACAATCTTATAAATACACAATTAACATGCCAACATTTATATGACACATTGATGGGGCAGCAGTAATTTTTGATTGGGAGTTTGCAGACCTTTCCGACGCCCGAGGCTGTTGCTTATTTAAACAAGTTTTTGCCAATTGCAGGTACACGTGGCCTTCCCTAATCAGTGAGTAGAAATAATTCAATGTAAAGAACATTCTCGACATGTGTTTTGCCATGTCCATAGGCTGTAGTTGGTGGTGTCTGTGTTTTTCAGGCCCCACTGGGGCAGGGTCAGAGCCCTGGACACGTCAGTCCTTTGGTGGGACATTTGCCTCGTGTCCTCTCCCTTGGAGGACAGTGAGAGCTCCCCCAGGAGCAGCCCTGCTTACTTTGATGGAAAGAGTCACAAAGTGAAAACAGAGTGTGGAGTTGTGGTGCTCTGGAGCCTCAGGAGATCCCATCCAAACTCCCACCCCAGGCAGGGCCAGCAAAGCTCCAGGCTGTGTCCAGGTGGGCTTTGGGGGTCTCCAAGGATCCTGCTGGAGTGAATTTCACTAATAGCAGAATTTATGGGGACAAAAAAGGGGACATGGAAAAATTCACTGGTTCTGGAACAAGCCTGGCTGGTCCTTTCTGCCCCTTCCCTCTGTTAAAATGTCCCAGGAGAAGACCAGCTGCCTTCAGCAGATTTTCGTGGGACGTGGCTTTGTGTGATTTAAGCAGCAGTTTTGCCAGCAGCAGGGACAGGAGATTGCTGGTGTTTCTGAGTTCAAAATCCCAAACACACACATGCAGCTCTGTAAAGTGTTTTCCTCTGCTTAGAAAAGCAGTGGGGATTCCTAACTTCTGGAATTACATCTAGTCTTGCCCTGTGAGCTCAGACAGCCCCCTCAGGTGGAGGTGTCCCAGTGGCTCCTGCTGCTGCTCACGGATGGACTCGCTGCATGAACAGGAATAATTATTTTTTTCTTTTTAGGTTATTTCCAGCAGGTAATTTTTTGATCCAGCTCATCCCACAGCTCCACTGCCAGCTTTGGGAGATGGTGGAGTTCCTGGGGCAGGTCAGGCAGGGCATGGAGCTGCCCCTTTCACAGTCAGCCCGGGCTTGAATTAGATTGGCATCACTACAAACCCACAGCTACAGAAAAATCAGATAACAATGTGAGCGTGGTTTGGGTCCTGTGGTTTGGGGTTTTTTCCTTTTCCTTTTTGCCCTCTGCTTTGTTTCAAAAGGCCGCTTGAGTGCTCTGAATGAAATATCTTAGGTAAGTGGCAATTACTGTTCTTAAAGTGCTTTAGAGCCCAGGCGTGTGGTATTTGGTCACAGAGCTTTCTGTGTTACAGCATTGCCCTGTGTGAAGCACCATGCAGCAGCAGATGTTCAATATTCTGCCCTGAGACACTAATCTCTTCATGTTTAAAGCTTTTCCTGGAAATACAAAACCTGAAGAGAGTCTGTAATAAGGTACTCAAAAAGTTGGTGTGTAGATGCAGAAGCAAAAGAGAAACACAGTTGTGATGGGTGAAAAGAAATCCAAACCCCTGTCAGTTTTGTAAATGGATCAGTTGGAACAGGCAGATGTTTCTGCTCTGGGTTCTCTTGCCATCCTCCTGTGTGCAGCCCTGTGGGGTGTTTTTCCTTACAGCAGCCAGGTGTGGCAGAGTGCTGGGACCTGTCTGTAGCTATCTCTGCTGTCCTGGGTGTTTTTCCTTACAGCAGCCAGGTGTTGCAGAGTGCTGGGACCTGTCTGTAGGTCTCTCTGCTGTCCTGGGACTCGGGTTTCAAGCTGTCCTCAAATGGATCTCAGCAACCAGTGTGGCATAGGTGACCTGGGGCAGGGTTGAACAGTTTGCCCTAAGCCTGTCGGGTGTGTGCCTCCCAGTGACCTTTGGGAGTGGGGGTTTGGCTTTTCCCGTTTGCTGCTGCAACGCCGTGTCCGTCCTTTGCAGGTGCGCGTGCCCATGAGGCAGGATGGAGAGCAGATAGTACGGTGAGGCGCGGCCCGCGGCAGGATGGCTTTCCTGGACAACCCCACCATCATCCTGGCGCACATCCGGCAGTCGCACGTGACCAGCGACGACACGGGCATGTGCGAGATGGTGCTCATCGACCACGACGTGGACCTGGAGAAGCTGCAGCCCCCGGCGGCGCTGGGGGACAGCGGCCCCGAGCCCCCGGGCACCAACGGGGAGCCTCAGGGCTACGTCTACTCCCAGTCCGTGGACATCACCTCCAGCTGGGACTTCGGCATCCGGCGCCGCTCCAACACAGGTGCGTGGTGCCCTGGGCAGCCTGGGTCCTGGGCAGCCTGGGTCCTGGGCAGCCCTGGTCCTGGGCAGCCCTGGTCCTGGGCAGCCTGGGTCCTGGGCAGCCTCAGCCCTGGGCAGCCCTGGTCCTGGCTGCAGGACACACCAGGGCTGGCCTGGTGTCTGTCACAGCCCCCTGCAGTGCTGAGCCCCTTTCAGGAAGGATACAGAATGATTCAGTTACTTTAGAGTGCTGTCAGCCGAGCCTTAATTGCTGTTTTACCTATTCCTGTACAGGGGAACGTCGAGGTAGTCAGTTTTGTAGATATAAAAAAAATCAAATTGTGGAGACATCAAATCTAAATCCAAAGTGCACGAACAGTCTTTGATATCTCTATTGTTACTGTCTGGAGGGGTGTTAACTTTTGAACAGGATAGTTATTTTCTGAGAAAAAAATCTGCCTAGTGAGGCATCAAATGTATTTGTTATAAAAGAGAGGAATGAAGTTTGATGTGAGCCAGCAAAGGGAATGATTTGTCTGTATTTTGTCTCTTGAAGTTTTATTTCTGAGAAAAAAACAGATTAGGAAGTTAAAGGGTGAACACCTTTGCAAAATACACTCATTTTGTCATGGCTGGCAGAAAGCTCTCCCATGTGGTGTTTCATGCAGGGAATATCCAGACTTCTGCTTAGACCTGAGGAATGTTATGAGCAGGAGTTCTGTGAGATAAAATACAGAGGAGAAGGTTGGTGTGCAGTGGTCAGTACTGACCTCCTTTTCCTGTTTCTGTATATTTTTTAAAATGATTTCTGCAGGTATTATAACACCACCTAGAGCCCAGAAAGCACCTCTGTGCTCTGCTTCACCAGGAAAGTGTGTGTGTGATGTCAGAGATACTGAAAGGCCTTTTAGAAGGAGGAAGTTGTGAGAGGTTCCAGAAAAGCTTTGGCACTGATCTCCTGTGGCAGAGTGAGGTTTGGAAATAAACTGAGCTTAGAGCCCAGCCTGGCAGGAGGTGTGCTGGCAATCCAGGCTGGGGCACTTCAGCCCAGGTGCAGCTCATGAGGAAGGAGAGGCAGAGTCTGAGGGTTATGGAATTACTCCAGAAATGATTCTGAAGGATCATTTCACCCAGGGAGCAGACTGGTGGAATGATCCCTATTGGAATTATGGTCTGAAGGCATTTCAGTGCCAGCTGGGGCATGTTCCAAGGGCAGGGGTGGGAGCCCTGGCATGTCAGGAGCAGGGGGCAGTGCCAGGGGGTGCCAGGTGAGCAGCACAGTGCCCAGGCCAGGAGCAAAGGCTCAGCTCAGGGCTGACCATTCATGAAACCACAGCTCTCCAAACTTTGGTTTTTCACCCCCAAAACTGTCCCTGGCTGCCTGTGACAGCAAGCCCCCAGGAATTCACATTTCTAAGAGGTGCTGGCATTCCATCTGGTGTGGCAGTGCTGTAGCACAGTCCCACAGTGAAATGGTCACGCTGATCAGCCTAGGTGGAGGAGCAGCGTGGGTCAGGGCAGGTGCTGACTCTGCTCTTGGACATTGTTTTGACAGGGGGTGGAAATGTCAAACAGGATAAAAATGTGCATGATCTTGTTTCTGGTCTATGGTTTTTCCTTAATTCTTTTTTTACCTGTTCATCTAACAGATTATATTTTATTATATTAAAATATTATTTATTTATATCTTCTGATAGCTCATTTGGAAGGAAGGGGTTTTGGAAGGTAATCTTGAGTTACAGTGTGGGCAGTAACTAATACAAATGTGCAGCTTTTCTTTCAGAATAAAATATCTATGCTACAAGAGAGTTTTCCCAATATTTAAACTTATGAGAAGGGATATATTTCTTATTTCATTAAGAGGAAGCTACCTGGAGGTATTCAGGTTCTAGCATGGTGTTGTTAATGGGAGATACTTATCCAAGTTCCCATTTGTGTTGCACCTTCAACTGCTTGCTACAGCTGTTCAACTTCAAAGGAGCATTTTTTTATCAGTTCCCTCATTGATAGTTTTTATGGGGAAAAAAATACTTCCTTGTCCACAATTCAGTTCAAAGACCTAAATGCAAAAGAGTAATAACAGAAGGGATAGAAAATATTTATTAATGTTTTTTAATTGCTGAAAAGGCTCAGGGAACTCCACTTGTATCCAAAAATTGTCAGAGTAATTTAGCATTTTAGAATCTCTTCTACAAACCCATTTTAGTTAATGAATTATCTCAATACATCAAAATTGCTAATATGTCCAGCAAATTGTTTCCTTTGGGGATCAGCACTGTTAGTTCTACTTCCCAGTCTAATCTGCTTATTTGGAGTGCATGATATCAGTGGTGTCTTGGGGTCGTTGTCTCGGGTGGCTTCCATCAGGTTTTCCCCCAAGGAAGTCTTGCAGTTAACAAAAAAGGTAATTTAAGTTGTTGTCTGCTGCCCTGGGCTGCAAGTCCTTTGGCATCAGAACTATTTGGGGCTTTTTTCCTGACCATATTTTGAAGATGGAGTCAAAATATATGTAAAGAAATACTATATTCATTTTAGGATGTGACTAATGTTGTGAAGATACAAATCATTTATTTTACTACCTATAAACTGTTTCAGCCTACTGAAGAAAAAGCCGTGCTAATTTATATCGCTTTGACATTTTATAATTTTCATGATTTTTAGATAAAGGATTTTATATTTAAAACTTTAATAGTCTAGTCTGAGTTCATTTATCTTTAATTTTTGAAACGGGTAGAGTAATTCATAACAGTAATTTTATTCCTGTAATGTAATATTCACTTCAGTTCATTTGTGCATTAAAATTCCTTTAAGACCGTTATTAATGATTTATATAATGAAATGTCATATTAATCACAGAAGTTTTCACATTTTATTATTCTCTTCCATGTTAATACTATCTTTATGATCTCTATTAATGTTTTATATCCTCTAATTTCAATTATAAATCAAGAACATTTTCATGTTTTTGTTGGTATTTGCTTTTCAGGGGTGCCACCTTTAAAATTTTATGACTTTTTCCCCTACATATGCAGTATAAAACATCTTTATTCATATAAAGGTAGTTAATTATGTCTTTGTTTATAGTAAACTTTCATTGACAAACTTATAGTTGTAATATTTCTTTTCAAGCTCAGAGACTAGAACGTCTGCGGAAAGAGAGACAAAATCAAATAAAATGCAAAAACGTTCAGTGGAAAGACAGAAATACTTCTTACTCAGGTAAAATAAAATACCTCTTCTTTTCCTGCTGTTTTTACTCCTGCCTGTGATGGTTACAGCATTTGCAGGTTGTGATTTTCACAGCCTAGAGGAAATGCCAATGCTTTGTGCTCTCCTGGGTGCCAGCCTGGCCAGGGCACCCAGGGGGTTAACAGGGCAGAGGGGAATGTTGGGCACCCACTTGGGGTTGTGGGGTTGGGGAGTTGTGGGGTTATGGGGTTAGGGAGTTATGGGGTTAGGGAGTTATGGGGTTAGGGAGTTATGGGGTTATGGGGTTAGGATGTTATGGGGTTGTGGAATTATGGGGTTGTGGAGTTATGGGGTTTTGGAGTTATGATATTATGGGGTTAGGGAGTCGGGAGTTATGGGGTTATGGAGTGGGCTCTGCACCCCAAGGTATCCCTGGGGGCTCAGGGTGTCTGTGCCCTCAGAGGCTCAGAGGGGCCTGGGCAGGGCACAGCCCTGGTGGCACTGCCCTGGTGGCACTGGCACTGGCACAGCCCTGGTGGCACTGGCAGTGTGGCACAGCCCTGGTGGCACTGGCACTGGCACAGCCCTGGTGGCACTGGCAGTGTGGCACAGCCCTGGTGCCACTCCCCAGCACTTCCAGCTGCATTTGGCACATGGTGCCATGGGGGTTTTGTAGAGTTCACTTGCACAGAGTATTTTTGTGGTTACCTTTTTAGTTAAGGTGCAAATCTTAAGAAATAAAGAGTATATGTGTGATCTACTTAAATACAAGCATAATAAATGCTGGCTTGGCTTATCTTGCCTTTCCTTGGTAAAACTGTTATCTCTGATTTCTCAAAAAAAAATTAAATTCTGGTTTTGTTAATTATATAATTAAGTATTTGTGACTGGATGTTCTACATAGTTTAAATTGTAGTATATGAAATTACAAATCTGTCTCAGTTTTCCTATTTTAGAGCTCAAGCTAGTTTCTATTTCTGTTGTATTTGACAGACATTCAAGCCTTTGTATGGTCTGTCATGCCTACTTCTTTCAAAATTTGTGTATATCTTAATGAGGTTCCTCTGTAATCTCCCTTTTTTTGCCTAATTCCTCCTATCTGCGTGGCTGTCATTTGCAGAAGGTTCTCCAGCCCTGTAATATCTTTCTCAGAGGAGTGAACAAAGCTGCTCACACGAGCAGCACGCTCGCACTAATCCTTAATTCAGTGTTCAGCTGTGCTGGATACCCCTGTTAATGCATTCTGAAATGTTTTTGCCTTTCTCCTCCTGTAAGCAGAGTTGTAGGTTTTAAAGGTTAATCTACCATAACCTCCAACTCTTTGCTCAGTATTTTATGGCCCTTGGCCAGTGATGCTGCAGATCCCTCTGTGTCTCCTGCACTCTGAGCTGGCTCAGGCTGGGCTTCCTGCAGCCCTGCTGCTCCTGGGGCTCCATGGCCCATCCCCTTCTGTCCCCAGAGCCACACGTGTCCCCTCTGAGCCACCCTGTCCCCTCTGAGGAATGTGCAGGCAGATGGATCAGTCCCTGCCTGATGCAGAGCAGACTGAAATTAAAAATGAAGAAGTTACACAAAAACTCCGGGCTCGGGGCTGTTGGCAGAGCTGGTTTTCCTTCTCTGCTTGGCCACTGAGATCTGGGTGCTGCTCCCTTACGGCATGAACAGCCCTGCAGCAGGAAGGAGGAGCCCTTCAGGACATCCTCTGTAGCTTTACATCTTACATTCCTTCATCAGGACATCCTCTGTACCTTTGCACCTTACATTCCTTCATTTCAGAGCAAATTCTCTGCTTGGCCACTGAGATCTGGGTGCTGCTCCCTTACTGCATGAACAGCCCTGCAGCAAGAAGGAGGAGCCCTTCAGGACATCCTCTGTAGCTTTACATCTTACATTCCTTCATTTCAGAGCATATAAAATGCAAAGTAACGATGTGTCAAGGAAATCCTTCCCAAGTCTTGCATTCAGCCCATACTGACATGCAAGACATGCAGAGTAGCTGTAGATAAAAACTTCATTTTTCACTTGTGCGAGTAAAACCTTTGTATTGGACTCCAATGTCCTCTCCAAGTGCCCAGGAACTGTCAGTTAAAGGAAATACTCCAGCACAAGGCTTTAGATTTTTTTTTTTTAAATCAGGTACAAGAGCTTGTTGAAAAACCAAAACAACCTAATGGAGTTAAAGTGGCCACATTGAAAGGGATTAAATCAAGCTTTTTTGGTTAATTGCAGCCTCTCACAAGCCCGCTGGGGATCTCTCAGTGCCAGTATTTAGCACCTCTGCCAACTGCCTGAATTTTAAGGCAATCTGCTGATAAAAATAAATGGAGCTTTTGACTAGTTATCATTTGACAGGTTTTAATTTTGCACTCTAAGAAATGAGCCAAGTCCCTGCAGATCGAGTGCCGGGTCATTCCCTCTCGGGAGCAGTTCCATCTCTCTGGAGAGGCAGGATGGGGATCTGGGAGCCGTGGGGAGCCCAGGCCAGGGGAGCTGGCTCGGCCCTGGGCAGGGGGGGATGGAGGCTGGGGGCTCTGCCTCCTGGAGCAGCTTCAGCCACAGCTCCCTGCAGAGAGCCCTTGGTGCTGTGTGCTGAAACACCCTGTCCTGATTTCACAGTGCCTTGTGACGTAGGAAGTCCTGGTTTTCAGGGATTTGTAAAGTAAATTGGGAGTTGAGCTGTTGCTGGAAATTCAGCTATGCACTTTCTTCACATAAAAAGGCTTTTTTGAGCCTTCACAGACCACACAAAGACCTCCTGAACTTGCATCCCTTTGTTTCCAGAAAGCTTTTTTGTTGTTATTGTTCAGACTGTTGATCTGGAGTGGTGGTTTCAGGTTGGACATCTTTAAGAGGGAGGCTGTATCCAGTCCCCATGAGAAGGAGAAGTCAGAGCTGTCCTGGGCTGGGGTGGTGCCAGGGCTGCAGCTGGCAGGGTGTCCCTGCAGGGCAGGGCTGCTGTGCCACGTGCTGCAGCCTCAGTGGCAGCTGTGCTGCTCCTGTGGCAGCAGCTCCTTCCTTCCGTGTTCCCTGCTCCTGTGGAGAAGGTAGGCAAGCAGAGAGACCAGGAATGTGCCGTTCTCTTGGTTGTTTCCTGACTCCAGTGGGTCTCACACTGATCAGCTCTGTTCTCTGTACAGGAAAACTCACCTTTTTCTCAGCTTAAACAGGAGCATCATTCAGCCTTCTTAATGGCTTCATGTCTTTGGGCTATGAAAGAGTGGTGGTAGATGCTGCCCTGCTGAAGCATTTGTAGATTTATTTGATTTTGTGCTCCCTCTTATGATGTTATCTCTCTGTGGTGAGCAGCAGCCTCTTTACATCCCCTCTAATCTCTTTTCTGATCTGCAGCAGAGGAGCTGAGCTCACTGTTTGAAAAGAAGAATTTTCGGGTGAAATCGCCGTGTTCTGGGAAGCAGTCCATCCTCTCTGTGCGGCTGGAGCAGTGTCCCCTGCAGCTCAACAACCCCTTCAATGAGTACTCCAAGTTCGACGGCAAGGTGAGTGCCGGGGCTCTGTCGGGTGCCAGGCTGCCCTGTGCCCAGGCCAGGCTCTGCTCCTGTGCTTTGGCTTCTGCAGGCTCCACCTGGGCTCCGTGGTGGCCGTCAGGTGCTGGCAGTGCTTGTCTAGAAACGAGCAATGCAGTGGTTCCAGCTTCAGCAGAGCCATTTCTGCTGTTTGCATTACAATTCTGGACTGAGAATGAGCCTCCTCTGCCTTGCTGTTCCCTCCTCCAGCAGGTCAGAGAGGTGCACCTGATTGTGACAGAGTCCTGGCAAGTCTCTCTAGAGGTGATGAGACCCGTTGTGTAAATGATTGATTGTGTGTCATTTAAAAAACCCCAAAACTGTTCAGTGTATCCACATGACAGCGCGTGCTGAATATTCCATGATCCATGTCTTTGTCCTCAGTGCTCTGCTGAGAGTGGGAGCAGCCATGCTCTCTTTGAGGGTGGGAAACTGAAGTATCAGTGGGTAGTATCCGAGGCAAAAAGAAGCACTAATCCTTGTGTTTCTGCACAAGTGTTGGTTTGTGTAACACAGGGAGGAGACTGGCTGCAAACCTGGCAGGTCGTGGGGTCAGGACATGGATCTGATGTTGCTCACACTGGGGATAAATGTCTTCCCTGTACTCCACATTGTCAGATATCCCTGTCATCAACTCTAAAAACTGAAATATAAACATGGGTGTGATGGATCATTGTCATATTGTTCCAAAACAAGTATAAATACTCCACAGATCTGTTTTCTGCTGGATTTGTTTGTGGAATCTCCTGTGGGAGGATGGAGTTTGAGCTTCATTACCATTGTGATGGAAGAATTTCATTTTCTGTTAGGTGTTCTTGAAGTGGAAAGTCAGATCCATAATTCCAGTGACACTTCTAGGAATATCTGGAATATTTGTGAAATGGTAACCTTTAGACTATGAAGTTCAAGTGCAAAAGCTCCTCTGTTGTGATTTTGTATTTATTAGCATGTGGCAATTAGTGCTAGCTCAGGTTTTCAGAATTCCTGGCCTCATTGATGAGTGACAGCAGCACTTTCAGGCTGACAGCACCAAGAGGCCTTTTTTCTAAACTCTGGGTTTGTTGTTCTTGTGCCACGAAATTTCAGTTAGGCAAACATTTAAATGATATGATATCATGTATAGGGGAAGTAAAAATCAAATACTTCTTTACAATCCAAAATAACTGAATGTGCATTTTGTTAGAGTATAATCTCACTCTGTTAATTTTAACACCATTGTTTCTGTTACTCTGTTAGTGTATCAATAGTTTGCATACAAAGTTTATTCTCTGTAGCTCTGTATGTATGATCTAGTTTAATGCTTGGCTGACCATCTGAGATATAGAAGAAACATAACTCCAGTTGTGAGTTATTTTGCTTCAGTTCTCATGTATGTTCAGTCAGTAAAAACACCAAAAATCATCGAGCTTTTAAAAATTATTTTTAATGACATATCGTATGTCTTGTATTTATTTTTATTGATAATAGATGAACAGCATTTCACAGAAATATCATTCTTTCAGGGAATAGTGCATGACTTATTTACATAATTAACAGAGCCATGTATCTCTGGGGGAAATGGAACATAATTGGGGAAAGGGGGGTGAGGAGGGGCTGGGGGCCTAATTAAACATGTCTTAAAAACACCCTACTTAATTATGTATTTACTCAGGGGGTCAGAGTGGCTCTGAGATCCTCAAGGCTGTAAGCAGGGCCGTGGTGGAGTTGGGCAGTGCAGGTTCCAGGCTGCTCAGTAGCCCTCCTGCCTTGGTGCTGGGTGAGGCTCAGTGCTGTGCTGGGCTCTGTCCCTGCCCGTGCTCCCCGTCCTGCCTGGGCTCAGCTCCTGGCTGAAATCCAAAAACCCTCCTGGTGCCCTTCCCTGTGCCCCCCGAGCTGTGTTCAGCCAGCTCAGCCAGAGCCTGGCATGTGCTGTGGTGCCAGCCTAGCCAGCGAGGGCACTGCTCACATTTGCAGGTGTTCCCTGCCAGATTTAGTGTCTCTTTCATAACCACTTCTGTGATTTTATGAAATAGTAAAATTTTAAAGCACTCTAATTTCTTCCTGTCCTGATCGCTTCATTAATTATCCAAACAGTAGAGAGTATGGCTTGTGAAATACAACTGCAGGGAGGCATTCCAGGCAGCTCAGGAACCCACACAACTTGTCCCACCACTGCCCAGGACAGGTTTGTGGTTTTCTGTACATTGTAAAACTTCAGCTCTTAACAGAAGCCACACATAGAGTAACTACTCTCAACTCTTCCTTCAAGCTTTTCCCTAAATTGTTAAAATAAACCTCAGCTCTGGACATGTTTTCATCTTTTGTAAAGTACACAGGTTGTACTTCTTAGTTAATAATTCTTATATACTCTTTCTAAGAATTTGTACTGAAAGAACCTTTAGTTCTTTGTAATTCCTTCAGGTGTCATTGGAATAGAAAATTACTTGGAGGCTTAAGAAATCACTGGCCAAATTTATTTCTTTTTTCTACATGCAAACTAAATTATCACCCATTTGATAAATAAATTCGTGTATATTTCTGTCTACAGGACTTGGAAAATCAAGTTTTGGCAGTTTATTGTTCCAGCTTGCTGGGTTCTAATAATGCTGGGGAAAAAGACTGGGTGTAAGACAGAGCTGAAAGCTGTGCAGTGCCACAGGTGCCACCCAGGAGTGTGGTGCTGGCTCCTCCAGGGGCTCAGCTGAGGGTCAGTGTTCAGGCTGGACAGAGGTGCAGAAGAGAGCAAAACTGTCAGGAATTGTCTGGCTCTGGAGTGAGCTGGGGTTCCGAGGCCAAAAGCCTTTCCTGCAGGCAGACCAGATGTTCTCAAGATATTTTTATTTCTGCTTTCATGACTAGCTGCAGATGCAGCTAGAAGGAAGTTTGGCTTTTCTGATCTCATGGAGTTCTCTGGTGTTTGCTTGACTACTGGAGATAATTTAACTGAAAACTGGTCCATGTAATTTTTGGGTGGACAAATACTAAAAATCCTTTGGTGAGGAGTGGTGCCTCTCTGTAGGGCCACAAGGTTTCTTGTGGCTAATTTTAGTAATGGGTTAAAAACCAACAATTTCTCATGTAGCAACTGTTTTAAAAATGATGCTGTAGCAAGCATGGGGGAAGGGATAATTCATGAGTGCTAATTGCTTGGCTGTTAATTTTCATAAGTGTTGATAGAAGCAGTTCCTTAAATTAAACTTTGTTTAAAATGTATCAGGGGAAATATTCCACAATGTCGGGCCCGAAGTGAAAATTAATATGAATGCTGTGGCAATTAACACGTACTGGTTAATAGCTTTTAGCAGCATTTTGGGATGATAGTCCTTAAATACATTTTTGCATGCTGCTCTTGTTTCAGTCTTGTTTGACTGTGTCTGCATAATCATGAACAAATGTTTTCCACAATCCCCAGTATTAAATAGCTTTACTTAAAGAAAGTAGATAAAGAACTTAAGAAACACGCAATACTGCTTTAATTAAAATGGAAAATGTGTAAAATAATTAATCCAGGATTAAGATCTCTGTGTGGAAAAAAATGCATTTTTTATTTCAGTGTTTTGCCCCTAAGCTGAGTGAAAGGATTCTCATTTTAATCCAACCAAAATAAGTTGGCAGAGGGGCTGTTTGTAAAGCATTTGTTTGTTCTGCCAGTTGTAGTGGTTTGTTTGCCCCCTGAACTGGAGAAGT